>NC_055998.1:72861979-73165306 GCF_018446385.1 Zingiber officinale
GGTGAGAGCGAGACAAACGCGGAAGAGTCGGCCGCTCAGGCCTCCCCCCGTGGAGGTGACGGGAGGCGATACTTCAAACAGGGAACCAGCCGTCCAAGAGGAAGGCTCCGATCGGGAAGGCGAGCACCCGCTCAGACAAAAAAGGCGCCGGACGGAGACACCGTTGCGATCGACTACTTCTGCTATTCGTGTATCCGAGCGGGCGAGATCCGATTCTCGTGGGAAAACTCCAATGGTGGAGGCATTATCCTCCGATCGGACTCCGTCTCAACTAAACCTGCCTGCCAACCCTATTGAGGTTGTGTCGGTCAGCACTCTTCCACCTGCCCCCCGTCGGGTCCAGCGCTCGGCTATTCTGTCCAAGTTCTCCGCCTCGGCCTCTGCTCCCTCAGCATCTGCTCACACGTATCCCGGCCAGAGCCGCACCATCAGGGCCACCCTGCACCTTCCTACCGAGGAGCTTTTGCCCGAGTCTGATCGGCCGACCGTGCCCGAGCATATGATCACCATGAAGGGGCCCCTCGCCGAGATGTGGGCCGATGCTCGGGCCCGTGTTACGATGATTCCGCTCGGCAACCTGGCCAACAGCCAAATGCAACAGGCCACTGGGGTAAGTGTGTTTTCTTCCGAAGTCCTTTACGCCCTTTTTTCGATCGGCTATTAATACTCCTGTTTGTGTCAGAGATGGGTGGAGGAGATCGCTATCGCCAATCGACTGGCCATGGTGGACGAAGAGCTGAAGAAGCTGAAGAGTTCTAGCGGCCCGTCTGTTGGAATGTATACTGAAAACCTAAGCTTTTGTAAACATTTATTTTGAATAAAGAATCACATTTGGTCAAATTGTCTACATTTAGTTGTAGTTGTTCAATTAATTTATATTGTAGATAACATAGTATGTGTTGCTACATACAGAAGATGATGTTATCATTACCTTATAAATTATAAACAGTAGCTCACGATCAAAATGGAAAGGAATAAACCATTGGAAGGTCGTAGTGTAATTAAGATTTAGTTTATCTTGACTATATAATTACACTAGTACACTTAGAGTGTATTGAGTAGGACCATTTGAGTTTGTTTCTTTTATACTGACTTTATAAAGGAACAAATACCTCAGTTATTATGGAAGTGTGTGCTCTTAATCCTAATATAATAACAATCACATATATTTGATATTTATTTCTTTAATTTATCAATGAGTGAGATTTAGTTCGATAAATCAATAAGCTCGATAAGTTGGGAAATGATATTACTTATAGTGTGTGTTGTTGATTATAGAAGGAAACTGTGTCCTAGTAATCTAGGTTGATAATGTCCCCAAGATGAGCTCATAAAGATTGTCATGTTAAACCATGCAGGTGGACTTAGTCCGACATGACGATGAGGTTGAGTGATACTATTCTTGGATAAAGATATTAATTAAATGAGTTGTCAGTAACTCACTTAATTAGTGGACATTTGACATCTTAAACACAGGGAGACTAACACACTCATAATAAGAAGGAGCCCAAAAATATAATTTGGGATTGGTGTGGTAGTTCAATAATAGTTCTCTAGTGGAATGAATTATTATTGATAAAATTAAGTTGTGTGTTCGGGGCGAACACGGGATGCTTAATTTTATCGGGAGACCAAAATCAATTCCTCCTCTCGGTCCCTATCGTAGCCTCTTATTTATAGAGTACTATACCCACCTATACCCACCTTCTATACCCACCTAGAGGGGGTCGGCCAAGCTAGCTTGGGAATCAAGCTAGGGCCGGCCTAAGCTTGGTTTATGGGTGGCCGACCCTAGCTTGAACCCAAGCTAGAGGGGGCCGGCCATAATAAAATTAAAAAGAATTTTAATTTTAATTTTAATTTTTATTATGTGGAAGATATAATTTATTAAAGAGAATTAAAATTAAAATATATCTCTTAAAAGGGTCTACAAAAGATTAAAGAAAGAGATTAGATCTCTTTCCTTATTTGTAGATTGGAAAGATATTTTATTTTCTTTTTGAAAATTATTCACATGTTAAAAAATTAAAATTATAGAAATTTCTTTTTATCAACCATGAAGGAATTTTTGAAGAGAAATTTTATTTTTAAAATTTCCGGAAACAAATAAGGAAGTTTTAATTTGTTGATTGAAACTTGTCTAATTTGTCTCTCTATGATGTGGCCGGCCATTATAAGTTTAATTGGGAAATTTTATTTTATTTTTCTCAATTAATTCATGTCAAGAAAAATTAAGGAAATTTTATTGTAATTAAATTTCCTAATTTACCAAAGCCAAGGAATATAAAAGAAGGGGTGGGGGTGCCTTCAAGTGTGACAACCTCTATTATTCTCTCCCTCTTTTCCTTGGTGTTGTGGCCGGCCAACCTCTCTCCCTCTCTTTCTCTTTGTGGTGGCCGAATCCTTCCTCTTGCTTGGAGCTTTTGTGGTGGCCGGATACTACTTGGAGAAGAAGAAGAAGAAGGAGAGAAAGCTTGTATCCCTTGGAGCTTGGTTGGTGGTTTTTTCTTCATCCTTGGTGAAGCTCTTTTGTTTTGGCCAAACCTAGCTAGGAGGAGAAGAACGTGCATTGGTGGTTTCTCATCTCGGAAGATCGTTGCCCACACAACGTCCGAGGTTAGAAGAGGAATACGGTAGAAGATCAAGAGGTCTTTCTAGAAGGTATAACTAGTAATTTTTCCTTTCCGCATCATACTAGTTATTTTTGGAAATAATACCAAATACAAGAGGCTTACGATTCTAGTATTTCGAATTTATTTTCGATGTAGAGTTCTTATGTTTATTTCTTTTCCTTGTGATTTGATTGTTCCTTTCGGTTAACCTAAAGTTATTTTAGGAAATTAAATATTAGCTTTCCATAAAAGGTTTTGTCTAGTCGGTGGTGGTTGCTCCCATATCCAAGAAGGTCATGTGCCTCGCCACGTCAGTACTGGGAACCAATTATGGAAATTAATATTTAATGGAATTAATAACTTAGGTGATTTGGATCAAACGTGTTAAGTTCCGCAGGAGATCCAAGTCTAAACATAAAAGAACAAATAAATTAAGTTTTGGATCAAACGTGTTAAGTTTCGCAGGCGATCCAAAATTTAATTTAAAAGAACACATGGTAGCTAGGAAAAGGTTCAGACATTTGTACAAAATTTTTGTACAGTGGAACCTCTAGGTTTTCCGAGTAGCAACCAACAATTGGTATCAGAGCTAGGGTTTTGCCTCTGTATATTTGGTATTAGTTTAAATTATGCACATGTCATACATAATTTAGGCAGGTTAATAGTAGGATGTGCTAACTTTGTGGATGCAGGATCCAACTATTATGCCTTATAGTTTTTATGTGTGTGATTGGACCCTTGGACATGTCAAGGGTAATTATATGTGTGTGCATGATTGTATTATAAAATACAGCAGGAGTTGTATTTAGTTTTATTAGGATTTTATTTTTGATCTAGTTACATGTACATTCCTTTTATGGAATATAGGATCGATGGATGTAAAATTTTTATTTTATGTTCGATCTAGTTTACATGTACATTCCTTCGAGAAATATAGGATCGAAAAATGTAAAATTCTATTTATGTCGCGGATTGAATCTTGCAAGGCGTGGAACCTTTTGAGGACCAGAGGCGCAGCGGAACAAGGAACAAGATGGATGTGACATCTAGACCCGGTGGCGGTGGCCAAATATGGCAGCAGCTTGGGATGACAACACGCGGAGGACAACCATAGATAAAAGCCATAATAGTTGAAAATTAGATTTTCTATTTATTGCTTTTATATTGTGCTGTGTGTGTATGTTAGTATACAGTTTTAGTAGGCTAGCATAGTTAAAATTCCTCATTTATAAATAACTAAATGGGAGAGAGATTTTAAATAAATTCCACGGTCTCCATTACTGGTTTGTAAATGATGCAAACAAGTTTGCGCGTTGGCTCTGAGTGCCTTCCTCCATATCGGATGAGCTTGTTTGTGGATCACTAGAACAAACTTCCATTTTGGATGACTATAGGAAGTTAATTAAGAGCGTGTGATCTTCCCCATCGGAAGGGGCACAATCTTATTAATGGACTTAGTGTCAAGTAATGGTATACACATAGGCACATTTAATAGTATCCTCCCCATCGGAGTCACTGCTATTATTCGTGTGACCAAAGGATACCAACTATTAATTTTATTTGTCAAAAAGTTAGGTTGACAAGATAATAAAATTAATGGGTTAAAACCTGTTGGAACCCCAAGGTGTTTTGATGTGATCAAACAAGCTAAGTTAGGTCCTGCGTTTGTTTAACCCTTGTGTCTAAGTGTGCAGGAGCTTAGGAACACAGGAAGTCGAGCGGAAGACGCGGCTAGCGAGAAGGACGGCACGGGAGAGAGCCGACGGGCTCAATGCGTCCGAGGGAGGTGCCGAAGAGTACACCGGTGGGCGAGAAGAGCGTGCGCGGCGTCGAGGGACGAGAAGGAAGGGAGGAAGAGAAGGCGGAACATGGGTTGGGTGAGCCCTATTCCGAAGGCCGAGATCACCCAAGCTAGCGGAGCCGAGTGAAGACCCACCGAGACTGGGACTTAACGGAGAAGTCATCCCGGGCAAAAGTCAACCTCAGTTGACTTTTTGCTCAGCGCCGGAACCATTCCGAGCGCCGAGCCGGCGCGGAATGCTTCCGGGCCCGAGCATGATTTTGACCCGAATCGCGATTTTGCATCCACCGTTGGGGATAAAGTTTATCCCCAGAGGGATTCCAGGTGCCCGGACCAGTACTATAAATAAAGTACTGATCTGTACATTAAAAGCAACTACTTGTAATTCAGTGCTTTCATTTGTGTTATTTCCTTCTGTGCTTTCAACGCTGTAAGAGGCTACTCCGCCCAGAGGAGAATCAATTAGTGCGCCTTCTTTGCCTTGGATTAGCAATCCTCTGATTGCAAACCAAGTAATTCCTCTGTGTCTATTTTTCTGTTTTAATTAGTCTCTGCCTTTTTAATTACAATTTCTTTTAAGTTAGTTGAATATCCGAGAAGGGTTTTTTGGTTTTATCTTGTAGGGCAATTCACCCCTCCCCTCTTGCCGGCCTCCAAAGGGACCTACAAGTGGTATCAGAGCCAGGCGCTTCAGGAGGACTAACCGCCGATCGAAGCAACAAGATGGCCGGACCAAGCATCGTTCCACCAAAATTCGAGGGGAACTTCGCAGACTGGAAGCGTCGTATGGAGGTATTCCTAAAAACAGATTTTGAAATTCGATTTATTATGAAATATGGTTTTGTAGCTCCAATAGATAAAGATGGAAAAGAAAAAGAAGAGAGCGATTGGACAAAGAAGGAGCAGAATGAGTCGGTAGCAAACAGCCGTGCGGAACATCACCTGCTGAGCGTGTTACCGCCTCAAGAGGTCAACCGCATTGGAAACTATTTATCTGCTAAAGAACTTTGGGAGAAGTTCTTGGAACTCCACGAAGGCACGTCCGAAGCAAAGCTCGCTAGAAGGGACATCCTCCGCAACAAACTGATGAACATCCGTCTGGAGAAAGGTGAGAAAGTAGATGGTTTACACGCAAAGGTAAAAGAACTAGTTACTGGTCTCAAAAACCTCGGTGAAACGGTAACAAACCGGGACACTATACGCTACGCGCTCAATGCGTTTCCAAGAACTCCGGAATGGACATCAATCGTCGACGCCTACTACATCTCAAAAGACCTGGAGGTAAGCACTTTAGAAGAGTTGTTTTCTACTCTAGAATTGCATGAAACCAGGTATGCAGGTGTTGGTTGCTACTCGGAAAGCCTAGAGGTTCCACTGTACAAAAATTTTGTACAAAGGTCTGAACCTTTTCCTAGATACCATGTGTTCTTTTAAATTAAATTTTGGATCGCCTGCGGAACTTAACACGTTTGATCCAAAACTTAATCTATTTGTTCTTTTAGGTTTTGACTTGGATCTCCTGCGGAACTTAACACGTTCGACCCAAGTCACCTTAAGTTATTAATTCCATTAAATATTAATTTCCATAATCGATTCCCAGTACTGACGTGGCGAGGCACATGACCTTTTTGGATATGGGAGCAACCACCACCGACTAGACAAAACCTTTTATAGAAAGCTAATATTTAATTTCCTAAAATAACTTTAGGTTAACCGAAAAGAACAATCAAATCACAAGGAAAAAAAAACAAAAGAACACTATATCGAAAACAAATTCGAAACTCTAGAATCGTATGCCTCTTGTATTTAGTATTATTTCCAAAAATAACTAGTATGATGCGGAAAGAAAAATTACTAGTTATACCTTTTAGAAAAACCTCTTGATCTTCTACCGTATTCCTCTTCTAACCTCGGACGTTGTGTGGGCAACGATCTTCCGAGATGAGAACTCTCTAGGATGAATACTAGAAACAAAGCACCATGCTCCAAGGGATGCTAGAAACAAAGCTTTCTTTCTCTCCTTCTTCTTCTTCTTCTCTAAACTTGATCTGGCCACCATATGGGTCTCCACAAGAAAGATGAGGTTCGGCCATCAAAGAGAAGAAAGGAGGAGAGGATGGCCGGCCACACCAAGGAAGAAAAAGAGAGAGGAAAAATAATAGAGTTGTTAGCCATGAAGGCACCTCTACCCTCTCTTTTATAATCCTTGGCCTTAGCAAATAAGGAAATTTAAATAAAAATTTCCTTAATTCTTTTGCCATTGATAAGGAAAATTTATTTAATTAAAAATAATTTTTTTCTCATCAATAATGTGGCCGGCCACTTTAAACCAAGCAAGGGAAATTTAATTCAATCAAGAATTAAAACTTTCCTAATTTGTTTCCGGAAATTTTATAAAAAATTTCTCTAATAATTTTCCCTTCATGATGGTCAATAAAAAGGAAATTTTATAAATTAAAATATTTCTTTTAAATTTGTGGATAAAAAGAAAGTTATCTTTAAAAATTAAAATCTCTTCCAATCTACAAATAAGGAAAGATATCTAATCTTTTCTTAATCCTTGTAGAAGCTTTATAAAAGAGATATTTAATTTTTAAACTCTCTTTTAAATCATGAACATGATTAAAAGGAAAGTTTTTACCAAAATTAAAATCAACCTTTAATCTACAAATAAGGAAAGAGATTTAACTCTTCTCTTAATCTTTTGTAGAATCTTATAAAGGAAAGATTTAAATTTTAAACTCTCTTTAAATCATGTTATCCACATGAGAAAAATTTTAAAAATAAAATTCCTTTTATTTTAATAGGGCCGGCCACCTAATCTTGAGTTCAAGCTAGGGTCGGCCATATGAATTCACCCATGAACAAAACATGGGCGGCCCTAGCTTGGTCTCCAAGCTAGCTTGGCCGACCCCTATAGGACGGGTGAGAAGGTGGGTATAGGTGGGTATAGTACTCTATAATTAAGTGGCTACGATAGGGACCGAGAGTAGGAATTGGTTTGGTCTCCCGATAAAATTTAGCATCCCGTGTTCGTCCCGAACACACAACTTAATTTTATCAATAATAATTCATTCCACTAGAGAATTATTATTGAACTACCGCACCAATCCCAAATTACATTTTGGGCTCCTTCTTATTATGAGTGTGTTAGTCTCCCTGTGTTTAAGATAACAAATGTCCACTAATTAAGTAATTACTGACAACTCACTTAATTAATATCTAGCTCCAAGAGTAGTACCACTCAACTTCATCGTCATGTCGGACTAAGTCCACCTGCAGGGTTTAACATGACAATCCTTTTGAGCTCCTCTTGGGGACATTCTCAACCTAGTATCTCTAGGACACAGTTTCCTTCTATAATCAACAACACACACTATAAGTGATATCATTTCCCAACTTATCGGGCTTATTGATTCATCGAACTAAATCTCACCCATTGACAAATTAAAGAAATAAATATCAAATATATGTGCTTGTTATTATATTAGGATTAAGAGCACACACTTCCATAATAACTGAGGTCTTTGTTTCTTTATAAAGTCAGTATAAAAGAAACGACCTCTAATGGTCCTACTCAATACACTCTAAGTGTACTAGTGTAATTATATAGTTAAGATAAACTAATACCTAATTACACTACGACCTTCAAATGGTTTGTTCCTTTCCATCTTGGTCGTGAGCTACTGTTTATAATTTATAAGGAACCGATAACATGATCTTCTGTATGTGACACCACACACCATGTTATCTACAATATAAATTAATTGAGCAACTACATTTATCATAAATGTAGACATTTGACCAATGTGATTCTTATTTCTAGATAAATGTTTATACCAAAAGCTAGGCTTTTAGTATACACTCTAACAGCAGGAACGACAAAGGATACAACCCAGACTATGGCGCTGAACGCAACCCAGAAGGATGAACTCGAGTCAGACTCCGAAGACGATCAAGAAGCATACATGGTAAGAAATTTTAAAAAGTTTTTTAGATCTAATAAATTTAAAATGCAGAATAAAAGGAATCAAAAAGGTGGAAGAAAGGTGCGGTGCTACCAGTGTCAGAAGGAGGGACACCTAAGAGAAGACTGCCCAGAACTCAAAAAGGCCAAAAGGAAGTCTCCCAAGAAACACAACCTAAAAGCAACTTGGGACGACACTTCTTCATCCGAATCAGAAGCTCAAGAATATGCCGGAATAGCACTAATGGCAAGCTACGATAGACAAAGTATATCAGAACCTAGCATCGATGAAGGGGGAGCGACCTCGGATGAAAGCAGTGAAGCAGGGGGAGATTCAGGCTTCAAGTCCGACATGGTAAGTGAGGTATGCCTCTTACCCCCTGATCAGCTTTACTCTGGTATCAAAGCTATGACTAAATCCATGTATAAATTAGAAAATAAAAATGTCAAATTAGAAAATGAAATTTTAGAAACAAAGAGAATTTTGGCAAAATCATGTCTTATAGAGGATTTTGAAAAATTGAAAATTGAAAATGAAAAACTAAAAGAAGAAATAGAAAGATTGAAAAAATCTAATGGTTCAAATATTCCTACTTTTAGAAATTTAAATTGGTATTATAGATTTCATCAAAGTCAAATTAGAAATATATCAAAAATCTATATACCCAGGAAATACTTGATTAATCCTGTAGGTAGGAACCTTTACTGGATTCCAAAAACCTGTTTAACTTAAAATTAAAGTCAGACTTAGCATTTTCAGCAAGGAAATTAAACAACTAATTTCTTTATGAGGCTTTGTCTAAGGAAGTGGTTGTTGCTCCAATAACCAAGAAGGCCTAGTGCCTCGCCACGACCTGGAAGCCAACTATCGAAATGAAAAGTTTAATTGACTAACTGAAAAAGCATTAATTTAAATTACTTAATGCTTTAAAAGAGTTATTCAATTTGTGTTAGAAAATATTTAAAAACTTTCTAACTTAACTTAGAAATTCTTTATTATCTTAGAAATTTTCATGAAAATTGACTTGGAATTTTTTTGTAAAGTTAACTTAGATTTTTTTTGCCTTATCATTTAAAAAAAAAAATTAGAAAATTTAGAAAAAATTTTTTGGGAATATTGAGATAAGTTTTAAACTTAAATTTTTTTTATGACTGTTCTTATCTGAAAAATATTTTTTTCAAACGAAAAATTCTGAAGAGTGTCTTTACTAAATATTTAACACTCAAAAGTTCTTGTCTGAATTTACCTTAGACTTGTTTATAACCCCAATTTTTATGTGATCAAAGGGGGAGAAGTATGTTAAGTCTAGGGGGAGGTACAATAATTTTTCAATTGGAAAATATTTGGACTTATTTTAATATAAATTGTTTTTATTGCATATGGTTACCCTAACTTAACTTGGGTTGCTCACATCAAAAAGGGGGAGATTGTTGGAACCCCAAGGTGTTTTGATGTGATCAAACAAGCTAAGTTAGGTCCTGCGTTTGTTTAACCCTTGTGTCTAAGTGTGCAGGAGCTTAGGAACACAGGAAGTCGAGCGGAAGACGCGGCTAGCGAGAAGGACGGCACGGGAGAGAGCCGACGGGCTCAGTGCGTCTGAGGGACGAGGTGTCCGCGGAAGAGTACACCGGTGGACGAGAAGAGCGTGCGCGGCGCTCGAGGGACGAGAAATCGGGAAGGAAGGCTACTCGAGGAGAAGGCCGGAACATGGGTTCGGGTGAGCCCTATTCCTAACGCCGAGATCACCCAAACTAAGCTGGCGAATGCACAACCGAGACCGGACTTAACGGAGAAGTCATCCCGACAAAAAGTCAACCTCGTTGACTTTTGCTCTAGCGCCAGCATGATTTTGACCGAATCGCGATTTGTCGGACCGTTGGGGATAAAGTTTATCCCGGGCGCCTGAACCACTTTCAGCGGACCAGATCTATAAATAAAGTATTGATCCGACATTAAAAGTAACTACTTGTAATTCATGCTTTCATTTGTGTTATTTCCTTCGTGCTTTCAACGCTGAAGAGGCTACTCAGAGGAGAATCAATTAGTGCGCCTTCTTTGCCTTGGATTAGCAATCCTCTGATTGCAAACCAAGTAATTCCTCTGTGTCTATTTTTCTGTTTTAATTAGTCTCTGCCTTTTTAATTACAAGTTCTTTTAAGTTAGTTGAATATCCGAGAAGGGTTTTTTGGTTTTATCTTGTAGGGCAATTCACCCCTCCCCTCTTGCCGGCCTCCAAAGGGACCTACAAAACCCTCCTTTTACAAATGTTGAATTTGTATACGTCCACACTATCGTGGCATACAAAATTCACGGTGTTTCGAGGTGTTGGTTAATTTAAAATAGTATTGTTTGAGGAATCAATATTATTCTAAATTTAGAGTTCTGACCAAAAGTTATTTGTGATTCTTAGGATGACTTTCAACTCACTGTCCATCATACTACAACAGAATAGACTTACTGGTCCTAACTACATAGATTGGAAAAGGAACCTGGACATTGTTCTTACTGCTGAAAGCTATAAGTTTGTACTGACTGAGCCTTGTCCTGATGCACTCACTGGTGAATCTACCCAAGAGGAGATTGAATATTATAGGAAATGGGTAAAAGCAGATGAGATGGCGCGGTGTTACATTTTGGCTTCAATGTCAAATGTATTGCAACATCAGCATCAAGATTTACCAACAGTCTATGATATTATGAACAATCTCAAGGAACTCTTTGGTCATCAGGATCAGGCTTCTAGGCAAGAAGCCATGAGAAAGATAATGACAGCCACCATGCATGAGGGTACTCCTGTGAGGGATCATATCCTAAAGATGATGGCTTATCTGAACGAAATACAGATCCTTGGAGGAGAAATTGATGGGGAAACCCAGATCGATATGATCCTCCAAACACTGCCTAGAAGTTTTGAGCAATTCCGCCTGAATTACAATATGAACAAAAGGGTATATTCATTGGCGGAACTACTGACAGAACTTCAGGCAGCAGAAGGTTTGTTTCGTCACAATTCTCATATTCACTATGCTGAAAATGGTTCTACTTCTAAACCGAAAGGAAAGAAGAAGAAGAAACAAGTTGGTTCAGCAAATAAAGTGAATAAATCTCAGAGTACAGGATCTAAAGCTGGAATGAAGAAGCCGAAGGGCAAGTGCTTCATCTGCAAGCAGTCAGGGCATTGGAAGACGGACTGTCCTCGTAGGAAACAAAACAACAAAGGTATATCTCATGCTCTAGTTGTTGAAACATGTTTAGCGGTGTTATCTACCAGCACCTAGTGTGTAGATACGGGAGCCACTGATCATGTCTGCAATTCCTTGCAGGGGTTCCAGGAAACCCGACGACTATCTGAAGGAGAAATTACCGTCTACATGGGCAATGCTACTAAGGTGGCGGCTGTTGCAGTGGGAGACGTCTACTTATCTTTTAATAGAAATAGAAATTTGGTTTTAAGAAATTGTCTTTATGTACCCAGTATTAGAAAGAATTTAATTTCAGTTTCTAAACTGTTTTTGGATGGATATTCAGTTTCCTTTAGTAACGATGTAGTTTTTAAGAGAAATAAAGTGATTATCTGTTCTGGTGCATTAGTTGGCAATTTGTATACTTTAAATCTAATTTCTCCCACAAAGCAAAACATGGAAATTTATAACTCATCTTCTAACTCTAATAAGAGAAAAGAACCTTCAGAAATGAACCAAGCATATCTTTGGCATCTTAGGCTTGGTCATATTAACTTAAGTAGGATTCAGAGGCTTATGGCCGATGGACTTTTGGGTTCATTAGAGTTGGAAAATTTTCCAACTTGTGAATCTTGCTTAGAAGGTAAAATGACCAAGAGGCCTTTTAAGGCCAAGGGGTATAGAGCCAAAGAAGTGTTAGAATTGGTTCACTCTGATTTGTGTGGTCCTATGTCTGTCCAGGCAAGAGGAGGTTTTGAATATTTTGTCTCTTTCATAGACGATTATTCAAGATATGGATACATTTACCTAATGCGCCGCAAGTCCGAGTGCTTTGATAAGTTCAAAGAATACAAGGCTGATGTGGAGAAACGACTAGATAAAAGTATCAAGACACTACGGTCTAATCGTGGTGGCGAATACCTCTTAGGAGAGTTTAGGAATTACTTGTCAGAGGCCGGGATTCAATCCCAACTGTCTGCACCTAGTACACCCCAACAGAATGGTGTGGCAGAACGAAGGAATAGGGCTCTTATGGAGATGGTTAGATCGATGATGAGTTACTCAGAATTACCAAATTCGTTTTGGGAATATGCTCTGGAAACAGCAGTGTACATTCTGAACTTAGTACCTTCTGAATCAGTTTCTTCTACTCCCACAGAATTGTGGAATGGGAGAAAGCCCAGTCTAAGACATATTCGGATTTGGGGTAGTCCAGCACATCCCGGCTGAAGACTACGTGACGCTCCTTTCTTCCATCTCGAAGACCGTTTATGATTTCCTTGAGTAGTGTATTTTGTAATCCTTCCGACCGGCTCTAAGTGCCTGAATTTTAATGAAGCTATGTCATCCTTCTGTTAGCTTATTCTCCTCCTTTTTTTTTTGTTAAATCGCCAGTACCTGTGTCTTCCGATCGGAGCGTGAACTACCGCCGTTCGCGTCCCTCACCTTTCCTTCTCGTTAATCGTCTCTCGTCCTGCCTTCCTAACTCTCCAACGGACTTTTTCACGAAGTATTTTCGATAACTGGGCCGCTCGTCTGAACACACCCACCTCCTTAAATGGAGTTCCCGTTAGATGTTCGTGAAGTACCTTTTGTGACTTGACCTTTTGTAACTTGGCCAATCGTCCGCTCGGCTCACAGGCCGACCTTTTTAGTATCTTCTTGTCGATCGACCCGGATGGAAGTACGCTATTATTTTCTTCTTGCCCCTCAGAACAAGGCTTGTCGCTTGCTGGTGTTTATCACCGAGCCGAAGCGTGCATGACTTATCCCGTCCAAGCAAGGCATCTTCCGGTTGGAGGATTTATAGTCACCGGTTCGACTCTAAGATTTAACATCGCTGCTCGACGGTCTTCTGGCCGGGGGGTTTATAGTCGCCGGTCCGACTCTAAGATTTAACGTCACTGCTCGACGGTCTTCAGGCCGGGGGGTTTATAGTCGCCGGTCCGACTCTAAGATTTAACGTCGCTGCTCGACGGTCTTCAAGCCGGGGGGTTTATAGTCGCCGACCCGACTCTAAGATTTAACATCGCTGCTCGACGGTCTTCAGGCCGGAGGGTTTATAGTCGCTGGTTCGATTCTAAGATTTAACGTCGCTGCTCGACAGTCTTCAAGCCGGGGGGTTTATAGTTGCCGGTCCGACTCTAAGATTTAACGTCGATGCTCGACGGTCTTCAAGCCGGTTTATAGTCGCCGGTCCGACTCTAAGATTTAACGTCGCTGCTCGACGGTCTTCAAGCCGGGGGGTTTATAGTCGTTGGTCCGACTCTAAGATTTAACGTCGCTGCTCGACGGTCTTCTGGCCGGGGGGTTTATAGTCGCCGGTCTGACTCTAAGATTTAACGTCACTGCTCGACGGTCTTCAGGCCGGAGGGTTTATAGTCGCCGGTCCGACTCTAAGATTTAACGTCGCTGCTCGACGGTCTTCAGGCCGGAGAGTTTATAGTCGCCAGTCTGACTCTAAGATTTAACGTCGCTGCTCGACGGTCTTCAACAATGAGCTTACAGCTCGGATAATATACGTCCGGCCGAACGACACGGGTCTTCACAATCGAGCCCATGGCTCAGATAATATACGCCCGGCCGAACGGCATGGGGTCTTCGCCATCGAGCCTATGGCTCGGATAATATACGCCCGGCCGAACGGCACGGGGTCTTCGCCATCGAGCCTATGGCTCGGATAATATACGCCCAGCCGAACGGCACATGGTCTTCGCCATCGAGTTTATGGGTTGGATAATATGTGCCCGGCTGAAGGGCACGAGGTCTTCGCCATGCCTTCATACAACTACTCGCTGGGCACACAATGCTCATGCCTTTGCTTTGTTCTTATAACTTTCATTCCTGCAGCCAAATGATACATCCAAATGGAATATTCATGAAATATATTACATCGGCACACCTTTCATCCGGCCCGATAGGGCTGGAGGTGGTTTGCGCTCCATGGTCTCTCTAGCCGTCATCCGTCCTCATCCTCCAAGTAGTAGGCTCCCGATCGGAGCTTCTCTACGACTTTGAAGGGTCCTGCCCAGGGAGCCTCCAGCTTGCCTACGTCCCCGACCGGCTTCACTTTCTTCCAGACCAAGTCGTCCACCTGGATGCTCGGGGAATCACGCGGTGGTTGTAGTTCTGCTTCATTCTCTGCCTGTAGGCCATCAGCCGAACGGACGCTTTGGCTCGCTCCTCGTCGATCAAGTCCAATTCTAGCTGCCTCCGCTCAGAATTTTCTTCGTCGTAGTTCTGGATCCGGACGGACTCTACACCAACTTCGACTGGGACAACCGCCTCGCCTCCATACACCAGGTGGAATGGTGTTACTCCCATTCCCTCCTTAGGGGTCGTGCGGATGACCCATAGGACTCCCGGCAGCTCGTCCACCCAACTTCCTCCCATGTGGTCGAGCCGAGCCCTAAGAATTCGAAGTATCTCCCGGTTGGATACTTCGGCTTGACCATTGCTTTGGGGATACGCCACAGACGTGAAGTGCTGCTCAATGCCATATCCCTTGCACCATTTCTCGAGCTGCTTTCCGACGAACTGTCGCCCGTTGTCCGACACGAGCCGACGCTGGTAGGTGGCTCCTGCATTCTTCAGCCCGAATGACATTACATTGTAGCAGTAGGTGCCGTCTGCCGTGACGAAGCTGACATTTTCTTGGTCTTCTCGGGCGAGCGGCACTTGATGGTAGCCTTGGTATGCATCCAGCATGCATATGAGCTCGCACCCGGCCGTAGAGTCCACCAGTTGATCGATCTGGGGCAAGGGGTAGAAATCCTTTGGGCATGCCTTGTTCAAGTCCCGGAAGTCGATGCAGACTCTCCACTTGTTGCCCGGTTTGGAGACCAGAACCACATTTGCGAGCCAACTTGGGAATTGCACTTCCCTTATGTGGCCGGCCTCCAGAAGCTTCTCTACCTCCGCCCGGATGATTACATTCTGCTCAGCGCTGAAGTCCCTCTTCCTTTGCTTCACTGGCCGAGCGTGCGGCCGGACGTGAAGCTCGTGCTGCGCTACGCTTGGCGAGACCCCTGGCAGCTCATGGGTCGACCAAGCGAAGACGTCGCAGTTTCGTTGTAAGCATTTGATCAGCCTTTCCTTCTGCTTCTCCTCCAGGTCGGACGCTATGAAGGTGGAGGCCTCCGGTCGGGAAGAGTCAATCTGCACCTCCTCTTTTTCTTCGTAAACCAAAGAAGGTGGTTTTTCAGTTATAGCATTTACCTCGACTCGCGACACTTTCCGAGCAGACTTAGCTTCGGCTCGGACCATCTCCACATAGCATCTTCGAGCTTCCAGCTGGTCCCCTCACACCTCCCCTACTTGATCTTCCACCGGGAACTTGATCTTCTGGCAGAAGGTAGAGATGACCGCCCGAAACTCGTTGAGCGTCGGTCGTCCCAAGATAACATTGTACGCAGAAGGAGCATCAACCACGATGAAGGTTGTTAGCTAGAGCCCTAGAGTCAATCATTTGATGATTGTATTTTGGACTTGTTGTATCATATTCTATATAAATAAAGGCATTTAGTTTTTGGTTATTATACTTACTTGTATTTGTGCCAAATAAACTAAGTATAATAACGTCCTTGAGTAGAAGGTTCTTACCTATATCAATCGATTAGTTGAATCGATAGTGAGATGATATAGGGAACACTACTCTTAATCATTCCTAGTCGAGTATTAACATTCAGGGGCAATGTTAATGCAATAAGACTAGTATGTAGGTCAACTCGATGACTTGATCTCACAAGTCATGGATATGGAGATATCAAGTTGACACATGGGTATGCATTGGAGAATGTATACTGAATGACCCGCCATGAAAAAGTATCATGGATCATTATATGAGTGTCATATACTTTCTCATGTGACTATTAGTATGACTATTGGTCCTTAGACCTGAAGTCACCATGGTTCCCTACATAAGGAGTTATGTACTTTGGTTTCGTCAAACGTCACCCGTAACTGGGTGGACTATAAAGGCGATTACTGGGTATGTAACAAATTATGCGGAGAGATGTGAGTGATGTAGATGGGATCTATCCCTCCTATATGACGGGAGAGACATCGGTATTCTTGATAGAGTGAGACCACGAAGTGCATGACCATGCCCAAATGAGTCAATATGAGATATTGAGCTCATTTGATTGAGTGAGTCTACTTGGAGTTCAAGATTTAGATTGATTAGAGGATGACACGGTCTATGCCTCACATTGATCAATCTAGATGTCTAGGATAGAAGGACACTTGTCATATATTGTGAGGAGTCACAATTAGTAGTCACAAGGTGATGTTGGATCTCAACATTCTTGTAACTTGGGTAGTAATGATGTATTGCTAGATACCGCTCATTACTTATGCTTCTAAATGAGTTTAGGGGCATTGCCAACGTTACAAGAACCTATTGGGTCACACACAAAGAACAAGTGGATGGAGATTAGGTTCATATGATGAACCAAGAGGATTAGATTCATTTGATGAATCAAATTGGATTAAGAGTAATCCTAATTGGGCTAATTGAGTTGGACTCAAGTTGATTCATGTGTTCAATGAGTCTAATTTAGATTATGACTCATTGAATCAATTTAATTAAATGAATTAGATTCATTATATTAAATTGGCTTGAATTAAATGGTTGGATTAGATCAACCATGAGAGAGATTAAGTCAAGTTTGACTTGACTTGAGAGGAAGATGAAGAGTCAAGTTTGACTTGACTTTATGCCACCTCATTGGTGAGTTGGCATTAAGTGGACCAATGATGATGCTCCACATCATCATGGTTACTTAAGTGAAGTGTCACCTCATGGGAGTTACCAAGAGTTGTGACTCTTGGTATCCCATGGAGGTTACAAATCACTTAATTAGATGAAAAGAGTTTCATTTTGCAAGTGTAACTCTCATTCAAGTGATCTTCCTCCTCCTAAGCTCTCTTCTTGCTCCTTCTCTTCTCTTGGACGTGGGTTTCAAGCAAGGGAGAAGAAAGGAGAGTGAATATAATCCAAGAAGAAAGGTTAGTGAAAGTCACATAGAGATTTTAGAGGAGTGTGTTCTCTTCTTTTCCTTTCTTCTTCTTCCAATCCTACCCGAGAGCCCTAGAGAGTGCTAGCACACTTGTGGTGCTCTCTTCTCCATCCTTGTGTGTTAGAGAACACATCTTGTTCGTGTGGATACTTCTAAAGGATTGTCTACGTTGACAATCACGAGATCCGGCGTACCTTGGACGAGCGGGATTCGCGAAGGGCACGCATCGAAGGTATAAAATGTTTTTCCTTTGTAGATCTACAGTAGATCATAGTTTGAAACTCGTACTCATATTTTCGAAAGTTTTCTTCGCACGGATCCAATGGCTAGGGGGTTTCTGGGTTTCCGCGACGCGAAAAAACGGTTTTCGCGGCCCGAAAAATCCAACAGTGGTATCAGAGCCACGTGCGAAGACGAATACGAGTTTATTTTGTGTTTTATGAAAACTTTTCTTTGCACGGATCCGTTGGCTTTGGGGCTTTCGGGGTTTCTGCGACGCGAAAACGCGGTTTTCGCGGCCCGAAAAACCCAACAGTGGTATCAGAGCCACGTGCGAAGAAAACTTTCGAAAATACGAAAGAACTGAAAAGTTTTCATAAAACACAAAATAAACTCGTATTCGTAGTTTTAGAAATTTTTCTTTGCACAGATCCGTTGGCTTTGGGGCTTTCGGGGTTTCCGCGATGCGAAAACACGGTTTTTGCGGCCCGAAAAACCCAACAGTGGTATCAGAGCCACGTGCGAAGACGAATACGAGTTTATTTTGTGTTTTATGAAAACTTTTCAGTTCTATAATATTCTGTAAATTTAGATTTTTTATAGTTTTTATGGGTAATTTTCTCGTAGAAGCGAAGCACAAGTGTTTCGGCGCTTGTAGGCTTCCGCTACCGGGAAGATTTTTCCAAAACGGCCAAGTTTCGCCCCAAAACTTTTTGGGACAGCGGGCTAAGGCGCTGTTAGATCGCAATGGAACCCTCGTGATGGTTAGATCGCGGGTAGGGGCGCTGCCCCTGGCTCCGCAAGGGGATTCGTTCCGCGATTGCCCCCGAAAACCGCTAAACGGAACCACCGGGAAATTGTACTCGTAAAAATTGTAAAAATTATGAAAAGAAATTACAGAAAATTATAGAAATATATAATTTTGAATTATATATATATATTTTTTGTGATAGTTATGGCCCAAAGACCCAATTCGATTGGATAATTCGAGTTGTAATTCATAATACGGCCTGCGTGCCGTGATGTGATGTGCGTGTTGTATGTTCTTATTTTTCTTGACCTGCGCATCATGCCTTTCTCTTTTATTCTTGTTTTAAATTAGATTTAGACTCGAATGTAACTCGAGTTTCAAAATGTAATGTAAATTTTGAAGCGGTGGAAGGTCCACTCAAGACGGAGTTACGAGGAGGGCGCGAGCAACACGAGGTGGTCAAAGGAAGGAGCTTGAGAAGCTGTTAACCTTAGGTTGACCATCCGATCTTCTCATTGGCTTGAGAAGATCGTAGTAGGGCCATGACATAATCACAAAATTATTTAATTAATTGCTTTTGTGTGTATGTGATGCATGCTAGTTAATTAAGTAATTAATTAGTGCCTAACGATTAGATTAGATCTAAGTCGTGCACATGATGCACCCTTCGATTAGATTAGATCTATCGAGTATATGATACGCATCATCATTTAGATTAAATCTAAATCGTGACAACTCGTAATGTCTACCATGTCGTGATACCTACCACTACCTCGATCGCATGTTGTTGTTGAATCTGCCAAAGCAGAGCAACACATACTATCTTGGTAGGGTACAGAGGGACAATCTTAGTCCCACCTATCAATTCATGGGTGAGTACAACTCAATTAGATTGAGTAACTAGTTAACTCAATTGGATCGAGTTTAACTATAGGCATTATCCAATGGTTGGTAGATAGGTCAAAATCACGTTTATATTAACTCTTGGGCGTATTAGCCAAAGCTAACTCGAGTTTTAATATAAATGCAGATTTTGATCCTATAAACAAGAGTTGCATAGAGATGTAATTGGTAATCGTTACCTACCGATCATACTAAGTCTTGGACGTATTAGCCAAAGCTAACTCAAGGGTTAGTATGATGTGGATCTTGTCCCACATGAATTATAGAATTCAGTGGGAGTATCATTTAGTTAAAGACCTAATTAAATGATTAAGAATATGATACTTATTTCTGCATTTATTTCTGTTGTAGATTACCATGTCGTCGAATACGAACATCTTCTCCCTGCGATCTGTCCTTAAGAAGGACAAGCTCAAAGGAGCAAATTTCCTGGACTGGTACAGGAACCTGAGAATAGTTCTCACCCAAGAACATAAATTGTACGTTCTGAAGCAGCCCATTCCGGAGGCTCCTCCTGCCACTGCCACGCGAGCAGACCGAGATGCTTACAAGAAGCATCAAGATGATGCATTAGATGTGTCCTGTCTTATGCTCGCGACCATGAACTCTGAGCTTCAGAAGCAACATGAGTTGATGGGCGCTTACGATATGGTTGAACATCTTTGTCACTTATATCAAGGACAAGCAAGGCACTGGAAGAGGAACTTCAAAGAATACCTGGAAGACCTTAAGAAGAAGAGAAATAAGATTTCTACTTCAGGTATACATGTTGTAGAAGTCAACCTCTCTATTTATTCATCGTGGGTATTAGATACCGGATGTACTTTGCACATTTGTACTAATGTACAAGCGCTGAGAAATAGCAGGGCATTGACGAAGGGTGAGGTAGACCTATGAGTAGGCAATGGAGCACGGGTTGCTGCTATTGCTGTAGGAACTTACTATCTATCTCTACCCTCTGGGCTTGTACTAGAATTAGATGATTGTTGTTATGTGCCTGCCTTGACTAAGAACATAATTTCAGTTTCTTGTTTGGACAAGAAAGGATTTTCGTTTACAATAAAAAATAAATATTGTTCTGTCTATTTAAACGATATGTTCTATTGTAGTGCACCTCTGATGAACGGACTCTATATTCTAGACCTTGAGAGCCCTATCTATAACATAAATACCAAGAGGTTCAAGTCAAATGACATGAACCAAACCTACCTCTGGCACTGTCGCTTAGGTCATATAAATGACAAGCGCTTATCCCAGCTCCATAAGGATGGTTTGCTGGACTCATTTGATTTAGAATCATATGAGATATGCGAGTCATGCCTACGAGACAAGATGACCAAGACTCCCTTTAGTGGGCACAGCGAGAGAGCGACTGATTTGTTAGGACTCATACATAGTGATGTATGTGGCCCTTTCAATGTCGCTGCTATAGGTGGTTATAGGTACTTCATCACATTTACTGATGACTTCAGTAGATATGGTTATGTGTACTTGATGACACATAAGTCTGAATCCTTTGAAAAGTTCAAAGAATTCAAGAATGAAGTACAGAACCAGCTAGGCAAGAGTATTAAAATACTTCGATCCGATCGAGGTGGAGAATACCTTAGCCATGAGTTTCGTGACTATCTAGCAGAGTGTGGGGTCCTATCCCAACTCACTCATCCTGGAACACCATAGTGGAATGGTGTATCTGAAAGGAGGAATCGTACCCTATTAGATATGGTACGATCTATGATGAGTCACACAGATCTTCCGACATTCCTTTGGGGCTATGCTCTAGACACGGCAGCTTTTATACTCAACCGAGTTCCATCAAAGGCCGTGATAAAGACACCATATAGGATATGGACTGGGAGAGATGCCCAGGTGTCTTTCATGAGGATTTGGGGTTGTGAGGTTTACGTTCGACGTCAAGTCTCAGACAAGTTAGGACCCAAATCCGATAAGTGCTACTTTATTGGATATCCCAAGGAAACTAAGAGATATTACTTCTACATTCCTAGTTGGCAAAGACTGGGGTCTTTCTAGAAAGGGACTTTATTTCTAAAAAGACTAGTGGGAGCGCGTTCGATCTTGAAGAAGTTCAAGATGCGAACAATAACATTGATGCCTCGATGGAAATTGAACTGGAACCACAAAGTGTTGTGGATGATGTTGTTCCACAAAGAGTTGAGGAACAACAACCAGTTCAAGTAGACATACCTCTTCGTAGGTCTGATAGGGTACGTCGTCAGCCTGAGAGATACTCATTTCTCTTGTCTGACCATGATGACGTTGTGCTCATAGATGATAAGCCTACCACCTATTAGGAAGCTGTGATGAGACCAGATTCCGAGAAATGGCTAGAGGCCATGAGATCCGAGATGGAATCTATGTACACCAACCAAGTATGGACTTTGGTTGATCCACCTGAAGGGGTAAAACCCATTGGGTGCAAGTGGGTCTTTAAGAGAAAGACTGACATGGATGGACTTATCTATAAGGGTCGCTTGGTAGCTAAAGGTTTCAAGCAGATTCATGGTATTGACTATGATGAAACCTTTTCTCCAGTAGCGATGTTTAAGTCCATTCGGATCATGCTTGCTATTGCAGCTTACCACGATTACGAGATTTGACAAATGGACGTCAAAACTGCGTTTCTGAATGGAAACCTACTCGAGGATGTGTACATGACACAACCTGAGGGTTTTGTAGATCCAAAGTATACTAGCAGAGTATGCAAGCTGCATAGGTCCATTTATGGACTAAAGCAAGCTTCTCGAAGCTGGAATCTTCGATTCGATGATGCGATCAAACAGTTTGGTTTCATCAAGAACGAAGATGAGCCTTGTATCTACAAGAAGGTTGTAGGGGACATAGTTGTCTTCCTCATATTGCATGTGGATGACATACTGCTCATTGGGAAGGACATCCCTATGCTACAGTCTGTCAAGACTTGGCTAGGGATTTGTTTCTCAATGAAGGACTTAGGTGAAGCATCCCGCATTCTAGGGATACAGATCTATAGAGATAGATCTAAGAGATTGCTTGGCCTAAGTCAGAGTACATATATTGACAAGGTACTCATTCGGTTTGCCATGCAGAACTCCAAGAAGGGATTTCTGCCGATGTCACATGACATGAGTCTTTCGAAGACTCAAGATCCCTCTTCTAGAGAGGAGAGAGACCGCATGGATCAGATCCCTTATGCCTCAGCCATAGGATCGATCATGTACGCCATGCTATGTACTCGACCTGATGTCTCGTATGCTTTGAGCATGACGAGTAGATTCCAGTCAGATCCAGGTGAAAGTCACTGGATAGCGGTCAAGAATATTCTTAAGTACTTAAGAAGGACTAAAGAATATTTCTTGATATATGGAGGCAATGATGAGCTAGCTGTAAAGGGTTACAGTGATGCTAGCTTCCAGACCGATCAGGATGATTACCGATCACAGTCGGGGTTCATATTTTGCATTAATGGTGGTGATGTCAGCTGGAAGAGTTCGAAGCAGGACACAGTAGCTGATTCTATAACAGAGGTCGAGTAAATTATTGCATCAAAGGCAGCAAAGGAGGCAGTTTGGATCCGCAAGTTCATCACTGAACTTGGGGTGGTTCCTAGCATTGCTGATCCCATTGAGCTCTATTGTGACAATAATGGAGCTATAACACAGGCGAAGGAACCTCGCTCACACCAGCGGACCAAACACATACTACGGCGCTTCCATCTCATTCGAGAGATCATCGAGAGAGGAGATGTGAAGATTTGCAGAGTACCTACAGAGGCTAACATCGCAGATCCCTTGACCAAGGCTTTCGCACAGAGGAAACATGATGGTCACACTAGGTCATTGGGGCTTAGAGCCTACACTGATTGACACTAGTGCTAGTGGGAGATTGTTAGCTAGAGCCCTAGAGCCAATCATTTGATGATTGTATTTTGGACTTGTTGTATCATATTCTATATAAATAAAGGCATTTGGTTTTTGGTTATTATATTTACTTGTATTAGTGTCAAATAAACTAAGTATAATAACGTCCTTGAGTAGAAGGTTCTTACCTATATCAATCGATTGGTTGAATCGATAGTGAGATGATATAGGGAACACTACTCTTAATCATTCCTAGTCGAGTATTAACATTCAGGGGCAATGTTAATGCAATAAGACTAGCATGTAGGTCAACTCGATGACTTGATCTCACAAGTCATGGATATGGAGATATCAAGTTGACACATGGGTATGCATTGGAGAATGTATACTGAATGACCCGCCATGAAAAAGTATCATGGATCATTATATGAGTGTCATATACTTTCTCATGTGACTATTAGTATGACTATTGGTCCTTAGACCTGAAGTCACCATGGTTCCCTACATAAGGAGTTATGTACTTTGGTTTCGTCAAACGTCACCCGTAACTGGGTGGACTATAAAGGCGATTACTGGGTATGTAACAAATTATGCGGAGAGATGTGAGTGATGTAGATGGGATCTATCCCTCCTATATGACGGGAGAGACATCGGTATTCTTGATAGAGTGAGACCACGAAGTGCATGACCATGCCCAAATGAGTCAATATGAGATATTGAGCTCATTTGATTGAGTGAGTCTACTTGGAGTTCAAGATTTAGATTGATTAGAGGATGACACGGTCTATGTCTCACAATGATCAATCTAGATGTCTAGGATAGAAGGGCACTTGTCATATATTGTGAGGAGTCACAATTAGTAGTCACAAGGTGTCTAGGATCTCAACATTCTTGTAACTTGGGTAGTAATGATGTATTGCTAGATACCGCTCATTACTTATGTTTCTAAATGAGTTTAGGGGCATTGCTAACGTTACAAGAACCTATTGGGTCACACACAAAGAACAAGTGGATGGAGATTAGGTTCATATGATGAACCAAGAGGATTAGATTCATTTGATGAATCAAATTGGATTAAGAGTAATCCTAATTGGGCTAATTGAGTTGGACTCAAGTTGATTCATGTGTTCAATGAGTCTAATTTAGATTATGACTCATTGAATCAATTTAATTAAATGAATTAGATTCATTATATTAAATTGGCTTGAATTAAATGGTTGGATTAGATCAACCATGAGAGAGATTAAGTCAAGTTTGACTTGACTTGAGAGGAAGATGAAGAGTCAAGTTTGACTTGACTTTATGCCACCTCATTGGTGAGTTGGCATTAAGTGGACCAATGATGATGCTCCACATCATCATGGTTACTTAAGTGAAGTGTCACCTCATGGGAGTTACCAAGAGTTGTGACTCTTGGTATCCCATGGAGGTTACAAATCACTTAATTAGATGAAAAGAGTTTCATTTTGCAAGTGTAACTCTCATTCAAGTGATCTTCCTCCTCCTAAGCTCTCTTCTTGCTCCTTCTCTTCTCTTGGACGTGGGTTTCAAGCAAGGGAGAAGAAAGGAGAGTGAATATAATCCAAGAAGAAAGGTTAGTGAAAGTCACATAGAGATTTTAGAGGAGTGTGTTCTCTTCTTTTCCTTTCTTCTTCTTCCAATCCTACCCGAGAGCCCTAGAGAGTGCTAGCACACTTGTGGTGCTCTCTTCTCCATCCTTGTGTGTTAGAGAACACATCTTGTTCGTGTGGATACTTCTAGAGGATTGTCTACGTTGACAATCACGAGATCCAGCGTACCTTGGACGAGCGGGATTCGCGAAGGGCACGCATCGAAGGTATAAAATGTTTTTCCTTTGTAGATCTACTGTAGATCATAGTTTGAAACTCGTACTCGTATTTTCGAAAGTTTTCTTTGCACGGATCCAATGGCTAGGGGGTTTTGGGGTTTCCGCGACGCGAAAAAACGGTTTTTGCGGCCCGAAAAATCCAACAAAGGTGGTGGTCCTTGTCCTTCTGAGCGGCTCCTCGCCCAACGAGATAGCTAGCCAGACCTGGCCGACCGGCAAGACTTCGTTCCCAGTGAACCCGTAAAGGGGGGTCGTCATTGGCAATAGTTCAGCTCGGTCTATTTGCAGTTGGTCGAAGGCCTTCTTGAATATTATATTGACTGAGCTGCCTGTGTCAATGAAAATGCGGTGAATAGTATAGTTGGCTATTACCGCTCGAATGAACAGGGCGTGATCGTGTGGGACTTCAACTCCTTCGAGGTCCCTGGGCCCGAAGCTGATCTCGGGTCCACTCGCCCTTTCCTGGTTGCAGCCGATCGCATGGATCCTCAGCTGCCTTGCGTGTGCCTTTCTGGCTCTATTGGAGTCTCCGCCGGTCGGCCCTCCGGCGATGATGTTGATCTCGCCCCGAGATGCGTTGTCCCTATTTTCCTCCTCCCGAACGGAAGGTCGAGGTCGTTCATGCGACGCCCGATGGTGGGCTCCGGGCTGCTGACGATGCTGCCGCTCGGGGGATCTCCTTTCTATCCTTTGAACAGGGCTCCATTGTCGATGTTGCCGGTCTGGTGAAGGTGATCGGCGGCGGTAGCTCCTTGGCACGGGATGAGAGATGGGGGGGGGGGGGAGGCTCCGATAGTCGCGGGTGTTGTGAGTAGCCGATTGATGGAGTGAACAAAACATCGGGGTCCATACCTTCCCCCTAGTCTTGGGCCGATCAGCCGCGACTTGCTGGATGGCGTGCGACCGAGCGTGCTAATGAGGACGGGTGGCTTCGGCTCTCGGTCCTCTGGGGGGCTGGTGACTGATGGGCTGCTTCCGCTCGGCGGAAGCTGGTTGGTCATTCAGGGCTTCCTTTCTTCTCGCCGCCTAGGCTTCCTCCACATTGATGTATTCATTGGCCTTATGCAGCATGTGGTCGTAGTCCCGAGGCGGCTTCCGGATGAGCGAACGGAAGAAGTCACCGTCCACGAGCCCTTGCGTGAACGCGTTCATCATTGTTTCCGAGGTGACCGTTGGAATGTCCATGGCCACCTGGTTGAAGCACTGAATGTACGCTCGGAGCGGCTCCCTTGCGCCTTGCTTGATGGCAAACAGATTGACGCTTGTCTTCTGGTGGCGCCTGCTGCTTGCAAAATGATGGAGGAATGCCGTTCGGAATTCCTTGAAACTTGTGATAGATCCGTCTGGCAGTCTCTGAAACCACTGATGCGCCGATCCCGAAAGCGTGGTGAGGAACACTCGGCATTTCACACCATCTGTGTATTGATGTAGAGTGGCAGTGCTGTCGAACTTACCCAGATGGTCGTCTAGGTCGGTTGTCCCGTTATATTCCCCGATCGCAGGGGGCATATAATGCTTTGGTAGTGGATCACGAAGAATGACATCTGAAAACTGTTGTTGGTCCGCTCGGGTGACGCGTCCGTTCGGGGCGCTTTTCCTTTTCTGACGTCCCAGATGGGTGCTTCGTCTGATGAAGATTCTTTATCTTGATTAGCTTGCGCGACCTCCGAAGGCGTCTGGAATAGAGCCCGATGAAAAGGTATCGGGGCGGGCGGCGCACCCATCTGGGTGCCGGCAGGTCCCTTATTTTGCCCCCATATTGAGATCTGCTCCTGCCGGTCTTCGGGTTGCGCTCGGCCCCCCGAGGTTGATGTCACCTGCTGCGCTGCCCGATCGGCCTAAACTTTCTGCTGTTGCTCCACGATTTTTGCTGCTCGCGCTTGGACGAGTACTTCGAGATCCTCGGGAGAGAGCGTTACCAGAAGTTGACGTCCAACTTCTTCCATCTTCCAGGCTCGGATTCAGGTGCGTTCCCACAGACGGCGCCAATTTGATCCTGTCCGAGCGCTGAGTCGACGGACGCTGGGGACGCGGCATGCTCTGCTGTCTCCGACTGGTAGTGTAGATCTCCGGCGAACCTGCAAAGAAGTTGAGCCAGGAGGGGTTTCCCAGCGACGGCCCTCCGACGCTCAAATAAGGCAACAAGAGAAGCAGCGTAACTGTGGCTACAGTAAGGATTTTCGCATACCTTCGTCGACGTTTAGGGGGCCTTATATAGGACCCCGGGGAGGCGCGGACACGCTTCTCTATGCGTGCATGCTTCCCCAAACATACCTTAACGAGCCCCTGACAGAAAAGTACCTCTGGCGTCATTCCGTAATCGTCCGAACATATCCCAGATGTAACGGTGCAAGCTTCCACCGTATGATCCTATATACGGCTCGGCCACCAACCATGCTGCCTGTCGGCGTCAGACGTCTCGAGGATGATGTTATCCCCTATCTCCTTTGTCCTCTTGCGCTTCCTGTCTGTTCCAGGGCCGAGCGGTTCGGCCGCTCGGCGGGCATATCACTTCTGCCTCAGTCGTATGCTCGGATGAGATTGCTCCTGCTTGACTTTGTTGCCTTGTGCCCCGGCCGAACGGACTGCTCGCTCGGCCATGAAACCTTTTTACCTTGAGCATCGGAAACCCGACCCCTACTCGGGTTGTCTTTTGTCCGGTCGGTTGGCCAGCAATGTCCGGTCGGTCGGCCAGCAATGCCCGGTTGGTCGGCCTGCATCGTCTGTTCGGTTGTGTCTCAGGGTTGAATCTCTTGACCTTTGACCTCCACATGTCGTTGACCTTCCGCCAACGAGGGTCCCCCGTCCTTATCACCGGATCAAGTGTGTTCTTGTGATTTATGACCAAGGGACCATAGTGACAGGGATGACCCGTTACCGAACTTCATAGGGATCATTTCTATTTAATAGCATGAGATATTGATCTAAATAGTATTCCGACTTGATCACTGCATATAATCTATGTGTTTGCACCTTTTTCTATCATATTTTAGCATAATTACTACTTTTCATTTAGAGATATGCTTTGTGCCTATTTGCATTTTTAGGAGCAGTTTAGAGCAGAAAAGAACGCTTAAGACACAAAGGAAGATCAAATGAAGTCAAGGAATGGAGTACCCAAGACAAAGGAGCAAGCAACAATCCAAAATGGCCCTGCCTATGCCTTGAGGCACGGGCCAGAGGAGGTGGTCGTGCCATCGGCTACAACTAAGGAGTAAGAAGGAAGCTGGTCGTGCCAAATGGCACGACCAAGGAAGGAATCCAGAGAAGAATTGAGCTTGGTCGTGCCTTGAGGCACAACCATGCCTCCAAGAAACCAAAAGATCTCTAGGTTTGAAGAATTGGTCGTGCCAAAAGAAGCTTGCCCATGTAAAATCCAGAGCCAGATTGGGTTTAGCCATGCCTTGAGGCACGGTCGCGCCTCTAGATACCCAATTTTGAAGAATTGGCTGTGCCAAATGACACGGTCAAAGAAAACAAAGCAGAGCAAGCTCTGCTTGGGCCGTGCCAAATGGCACGGTCGTGTGTTTGAAGCTAGGCCAAGTTGGCTCTGGTCGTGCCAAAAGGCACGACGAGATACCCAGAATGTGGCTTGGCCATGCCTAGAGGCACGACTAGCCCGTGTCTCACCTCTATAAGAGAGGCACTTCATCTCCTTCAAGAGGGAGGAAGTAGGGTGAATGGGAGGAGACCATCTAGGTCAAATCCTTGCATCCGAAGGCATCATCTGGACGATCCAAGGTTGTTTTGCTCCTCCATCCTCGTTGGTATGCCAAGATTTGCATCCAAGGCTTCACTCGACGTCAAAGGATAAGATTTCCTCTCCCTACTCTTGGATTTCCATGTATTTGAGTCTTTGGATTGCATTTCTACCTATTATGGAGTAAATTTCTATTGTTCTAGGACGTAAGATGTAATTGTAATGTGTGGATAATGTAAACTCTATGAATTGCCAATTTCCTAGTTTGATGAAGCTTGTATGCACTTGTTCTGTTTGACGAAATGCTTGTATGAAGACTTTCTTTATGAACATTAATTTGTCTATGTAGATTGCATTTCTATATGCATAGATCTTATTTCTGTATTAGATACATTGTTGTGTATCCAAATTTAAGCATGAACCTGAATTTTCATTAGATAGTTATGTAGATTGTTACCTCTTCTGAGTGTACGTTTCGATATAGCTCGATATGACTTTAAAATACTTTTTTGGAATTGAGTATCTAAGGTAACTATCCTTCTATATGGAACGTAACCTCCTAAGAGAAAACGATTCTATGTATGGATAAGTCTATCACTTTATCTAATGGACTTCCCCTAATCATGTGCTATGCAAGTGACTTACGTAATCTAGAGATGTATACCCGGGGGGAACCTTGTGACAAGAGGTACTCTACTAAAACCCAGGCTCTCTAAGTTATTTCTTCACTTGATGACATACTTGATTACTAGCAGGGGAAGTACTCCGATACACAATCGCGGGGTGGAATTCGGTAGCTATTTAGACTGTCTAGCAAACATACAAACTGAGGACTAGGAATAAGCTAATTCATAGTACAACATCCACCATTATAATGAAACCTTCGACTTAGAACATTTGCTGAACTAGAGACTTCCTCAATTTATTTTCTTTTACTTCTGCATTTGATTGAAAATCTCAAAACAACATATTGTCGATTTTATCTAGTTAGATTTGAAGTGTAAGACCAACTAGCATTTAAGTTTCAATCATCGTGGGATCAACTTATACATTGTATTACTTTACGACAACCGTGCACTTGCAGTTACCACACTTCAACCCTCTCTCAGCCCTTAACCCCTTCTAGCATCCTCAAGGAAGCAACATATTTCCAAAATTTCTAGCATCAAAATTGCAACTACAAGTTGATAGAACTTCAGTCAAAACAACGCAATCCTCCCATTGACACTAGCCTCTTTTTTCGTGACATAGCAGCACCCCCTCTCAGCCCTTAACCCCTTCCAGCATCCCCAAGGCAACAACAGATTTCCAAAATTTCCAGCATCAAAATTCTAACCAAAAGTCAATAGAACTTTAGTCAAAAATAGCGCAACCCTCCCCTCTTGACACCAAACTTTTCCCTTGACATAACTACACCTCCTTAGCCCCTCAAACCCTTTCCAACATCCCCAAGGCAACAACATATTTCCATAATTTCCAGCATCAAAATTCTAATCAAAAGTCAATAGAACTTCCGTCAGAAATAGCGCAACCCTCCCCTCTTGACACCAAACTTTTCCCTCGACATAACTACACCTCCTTAGCTCCGCAAACCCCTTCTAGCGTCTCCATGGCAGCAACAAATCTAGAAAATTCCATCGTCAACATTTTCCAATTAAAAAAGTCGTTAGAACTTCGTCAAATCGTCATAACAATTGAAAAACATATTATTTAACAATAAATTATGCATCAAACATCAAATACATACCTAATATGATCCATATAGTATAGAAAATGATGTTAGGAATCTTGCCTTAGTATTTTGTCGGTAGATATTGAGCGTGACGAAGGAGAATGATGTGAGATGATCCAATACCGTTCTTCCTCAATTTCTCCTAGGGTTGCTAAGAGTAAGGGGGAAGAGGGAGGGTCGGCGACAACAATATGAGGGGGAAATAAAAAAAAAAATCCTCCCTCAATGGAATATATTTAAAAGGGTAAGAAAGGTTAGTTGACTAGTTAATTGGGTCGAATCTATTAATTCATTACTTTATCTATATATATATATATATATATATATATATATATATATATATAAGCCAATTTTTTTGGCACTACATTCAAATTGAGATATTTTCCGTTAGAGAATTGTATAAATAAATTGGCATACAAATAAAATGATAAACAACAATAGAAAACTCTTGTTGTTGGTGTAGGATCGAAAAGAATTTAGATATCTCCACAATAGCATGATATTGTCCACTTTAGGCCTAAGCCCTCATGGTTTTGCTCTTGGGCTCTCCCCAAAATGCCTCATACCAATGGAGATATCTTTTCTCTTATAAACCCATGATCTTTCCCATGTGTTTCCAATATGGGACTATGTTTGCAACCTTGCAACTCCAATAGTTGACTCAGTTATATGGATTTTGGGCATGGTTGATTCAGTATTAACAGCTACACAACAACAAGAGAAACAAACTTCAACCTCTCTATACAACACCAACTAATTAACAACATTTAGTTCTGTTAAAATCAGAATAGTTTTAAGCACTTTTGATTCTGAAAAATTCAGAAACCCTGCATCAATTCATCTGATTCAACAGTTTATTAACATTCAACAATTCCTTTCCATGAACTAATCTCTTTTGATTTTTCTTTTGCATAATAATCAAGAACAACAATTTGGTTCAGTTGTTCACACAACTCCTTAAATCATCAACATCAGCAATAAGATTTAGTTCTAGAAATTAGATTTTGTGCTTACATGTACTTTTCTTTTCTTTCTTTTCTCCTCAGGTGACAATCATTACCCATCTAGCTTGAGAGTATTCATATTACATACACTCGACTTTTCTTAAACCTTCCACAGATTAGAGAACTGCAATAAGAGCTTGGCATACATTTATAGATTTTGCATTTATGCAGATTCTTGTTGTGAATTGCTCTTATTTCTTGACCAGCAAAAGGAATACCATCTTGTCGAATAGTTGGAGAAACAAACAAAGTTGACTTTTTTTGCCAATAATTCATGGCATTTTGCTTTAAAGACAACTCAGGTATTCAGATATTCAAATCAAGCAATCAATTTCAAGGAATTCAGGAAGTTAGTTCAGAAATTTAAGTCTTCAGAATTTAGTTCTTGTTACCATCCAGATTCCATGTTAATACATAATTTTTTACTATTACTTATAACATTCTAATGCCCGGACCAGCTTTCAATAGATTAAAAAAGTCAATCTCAGAACTAACTCTGCTTTTTAGATGATCCGGGGAGTAACCACGGATTTTCACATGTACCGAGGGAGTCATAGAGAAGATCAAACATCTGGCTAAGGTGGACGTCCAAGTTAGAGGATCCCTCATCTCTATCAATGCATATCCACCGATTGAGCAGCCCTAACTCGATAGTCTAGTCAGGCCGGGGAACTTCCCATTCGGCTCAGCTCTCCAATCCAGTGCTTTGCTCACTCTGAGTCGGTCCACCCGACTCCAAGGGCTCAGCTCCTCGATCCAGTGCTCTGCTCACTCCCAGTCTGTCCACTTGAGTCCTAGGACTCAGCTCCTCGATCCAATGCTCTACTCACTCCCAGTTGGTCCTTTCAACTTCAGGGGCTCAACTCCCCCCGACTCCATGCCTCGCTCAAGTCAATCTTCTTTTATTTTAATGGATCGGGCCCTTGAACTTAATGGGCCCCTCTCTCGACAGCTAATGTCATAAGTACTATATCACGCAGATTGTTAGAGCACGTGAAGTGGTATGATTATACCAGATACGAAGTATGGATGATATTATATAGCAGAGATACATCAAGACATTTCATTTGCTATGATATGATATTCAATTAATGAGGAGAGAATACAATCCCAACACTATTGTAAAAGGAGCCCATGTTGGTGGACCAAGGGACGAAAAAAACCCTCATACATGCACATACGAGACTTCTACAATTACTCTTCTTCCTCATTCTCATTGTCGGAACTTGACTTAGCGTCGGAGTGGCTGAGCTAAGGCATCCCCACCACCATTCTAACCCTCCCTCCTTGTGTCTCCTCTTCCTCTCGAGTCCAGCGAGCAGCATTGACGACCACCTCCTCTTCTTGGTGATTAGTGTCTCCGTCAATTTCAATGACAACTCACCAATGCCTCATTCTCCGACGATCTTACGAAAGAATAGTGGATATTCATATTCAGAAATTCCAATTTCAAGAATAACAAAGACTACACTTTCAGAAACTAAAATTCAAGAGAGTCTTGGCTTGAACCATGAAAATTCAAACTTCAGATAGAGTTTCATTTAACATTAAAATGTTTGGAACTTGAATTCAAAATGATACTGATCAGAAATAGCACAAGAATTTGGCGTAAAAACAGATTTCTCTCCTAAAAAATAGTTATTAACTTCCCGTTTCTTTTTTTTTCAGAATTTGAATCATCAGATGTTTGAGGAAAGATAAAAAAAAAATCAAACAGGCAGACAAATTGTATTTGAGTCCGCAACTGTAATAACTTGGAATGATTCAGTTGGTAGTATTCCTTTCTTCTTTTTACAGATTTCACTTGCATAAACTTATTTTTGCAGCTTTAAAAATCAGACTTCTCACCTCTTAAACAGGAATCAATTCTTATATGCTTTTAATTCATTCTCATTCACATGACACATTCTAGTTTAGTCTCGTAGCTTGGCTCCAAAGAATTTCTAAGGTTGAAATCTTAATTAGATTGGAAAAGATGTAATAGCAATTGACAATAGCAGGGTTGAAATTTTTTTTCAATTCAGATATATTGATTAATTCGGAAAATGATAAATCTGATGCCATCAACTCTCAAGATAAATTAAGAAATGCTTATAGACTTATTTAAATAATCTTAAAATTATTATTCTATTAGAAAAAAAAAATCTATAGAGTACATCACAGTTAATATTCGACCTTACATATCTGATTGGCAGTTAAAAGATCTAACCATGTACCATTGACCGGACTTAAAAACTTCTCTCGAGATCCCTACAATTAGCGATTAAATTTACCATTGCCCCGGGCTTAGGAACTTCTCTTGAGATACCTACAATCGATTAAATTTTCGTTATTATTTATTTTAATTCTAGTGGGAAAAGACTTAATTGTTGTTGTTTTAATCCTATTACACTCCAACCCAACGGCATGTTATTTTAACAATTCTTCGGGGTAGTTTGGTCATTAGCATCGACGATGGCGCGTAAGTAACGAGATGGATACCTGCCAAAGAGAAATGGCGAAACCTACATGTTGATATCTTTTTCCTTCATCAAAAACCTAAAGAGTCAGAGTGCCAAGGAAGAAACGGGGGGAGAGGGATAAAGGTGATGGCTTTTGCTTTAATGGCGGTGGTGGGAGCACAAAGGAGAGCCAGGTCGCTTCGAGCGGTGACGGGAGTATCTCCCCCGCGAAGGGAAAAGGATACGGCGGGGTTTTGTCGCCGCACGCCTTCTTCCCGCTTTCAAATCTACCTCGGCGTCCCGCGATCCCATGGCCTGTTCCCATCGATCTTGTTGATTTTTGGATCGGGTTGTTGTCTTGTTGAGGCGGAGAATTGGGATCACTGTTGGATGAACGGGGAGCGTCAGCCTTTTCTTGTGGGTTCGATTGTCAATGTACGGCGGCACTAGAAAGTTGCAGTCTTGATCCAATAGGCTTTGGCTTCTTCTTAATATAGAGGTTGACTGAGTTCCTAGAGAAGGTATGCTCCATTGCTGTATCGAAGTAGAAAAGTTGCCAGAGAAATACTGAAATTCTGCCTATTGTTCATCTAGCTTTCATTTTTATCGCAGAAAACATTGATCTTGTTGATGCTGCCGAAGAAAGATATAGTGCGTCTGCTGATAGTTTAGTCCAAGCAATGGCTTCTGAGAGCTCAGTCACTTGCCTGCTATCCGCGTGTGTGGTTTTGGTCCTTGTACCACACACTTATCAGCTGCAATCCTCGCAGGATTGGTCCCTGCTTAGAATCCAGAGGCTTCTGAATTATCCATCGGTTTTGAGTAGTTGGAATGCCACCACTGACTTCTGTAATGCTGATCCACTTCCACATCTAACAGTTGTTTGCTATGAAGAAAGCATCACGCAGTTGCACATAAGCGGCAGTGAGGGTTCTCCATCTCTTCCACGAAGTTTCTCAATCGACTCTTTTTTCACTACACTTGCTCGGCTCTCAAACTTGAAGGTCTTATCTTTGACATCGCTGGGCCTATGGGGTCACCTCCCTGCAAAGATCTGTCGTTTATATTCATTAGAGATTGTCAATATGAGCTCAAATTATCTGTATGGAACCATTCCTCATGAAGTTTCCAATTTGATACACCTTCAAACTCTTGTGCTTAATCATAACATGTTTAGTGGCCAAATTCCCGATGCATTGAGTGGACTTTCTCTTTTAGTTGTTTTGAACTTGCAGAATAATTCTCTATCTGGTCTTATACCAGAATCATTTAGTGGTCTGAAGTCACTAAGGGTGCTTGTCCTGTCCTCAAATAGTTTGTCTGGAAATTTACCTGATCTTAGCAGTTTAACAAACCTTCAAGTTATTAATCTAGAGAACAACTATCTTGGGCCACAATTTCCACGTTTGGGAACAAAGGTGGTAAGTGTCCTGTTAAGGAAGAATGGGTTTGGGGGTGGCTTGCCATCTGATTTAAGCTCATTTTTTCTGCTTGAACAGTTGGATATCTCTTTCAATAAATTTGTTGGCCCTTTTCCTCCAGCATTGTTGTCTCTTCCTTCTATTCGATATCTGAATATATCTGGAAACAAATTCACTGGGATGCTCTTTGAGAACACTACATGCAATGATGATCTACAGTTTGTGGATTTGTCGTCAAATCTACTGTCTGGGAATTTGCCAGCCTGCTTGGTTTCAGACTCTAAGAGCAAGATGGTTCTGTACTCATCAAATTGCTTGGAGATCAAGGACTACAATCAGCATCTGCCCTCGTTTTGCCAGACTCAGGCTTTAGCTGTGGGAATATTGCATAACAAAGAAAAGAGAAGATTAGGTGTCAAAGCAACCATTGTGATGGGTGTGGTGCTGGGATCTTTCGGAAGCATTTTGTTAGCTGGTTTTGCAGTCTTTTTGGTGATTAGAAGAGCACGAGCAAAGAGGTCAATGAAAGGATCTCAACAGGCAATACTGGAGCATGCTTCAAGCATCCATCCTCCAAAATTGCTGCCTGATGCAAGTACTCTCTCTTCTGGACTGCAATGTTTATTTGGTAACTTAAAGACAGTTACTCTGATCATAGTTCCTTCACTGTTATCCAATAGTCAGAATACATGGATTTAGTCAATTCTTATCTCTTTGTAAATCAGCATCCTAAGGAATGATGGAATAACTGTCAATTTTCTTTTGTTTTTTTTTTCAAATAGTTTGCTTTATTCCATGGAACACTTATTTCTGATGCTTCTCTTGTATTGCTTCTTTAGTTTCACCCGTTTTATGCTTACATTAGTGATTTTACGTTTTTGATCTCAAAGGGTATGTATCTCAAACAATGAAGTTAGGGGCACTTGGAATTCCCTCTTATCGATCATTTTCAGTGGAGGAGCTGGAGTATGCCACAAATAACTTTCAAGCATCAAGCTTCATAGGAGAAGATTCTCATGTTCAGGTATGTGCTTCTCCTTGTTTCAACGAACACATTAGACATTCTGTTCAATTCAGCCAGCCTTACTTATATAACACACACCCTCTCAATCCAACTGATGACATCCTGCATGATACTTGATGAGTTGATGTTATACCATATTGTCTCTTGACTAATTAAAATGTATTGGTCCAGGATTACCGCATTACAATGTTTCTTTTTATCAGTATAAAGGTGTCACAGTTTCTCTTTCAATCAGTTTGTCAAAATATTTGTCCATTTATCGTATTCTGGTCTTGGATTTTCTTACTGTCCCAAGTTGTGTTAGAGCTTTTGTTTGACGGAACTTACATGTCCCCAGATGTACAGAGGAAGACTCCAAGATGGTTCCCTGGTGGCAATAAGATGCTTAAATCTTAAAAGAGGCCACAATCCCCTGAACTTCAATCATCAAATTGAATTAATCTCCAAGCTTAGGCATCGTTATTTAGTCAGCACTCTAGGTCACTGTTTTGAGTATTATATTGATGATTCAAGCATTAGCAGATTATTTTTCATTTTTGAATACATGATGAATGGAACACTGAGAAGCAATATATCAGGTACGTGGGAAGATTAACCCCTTAATGCTTTACCTCTATCCTCCTTGAACCCAGACAGCTCAATGTATTTATATGCGTTATTGTTTTTTTTTTCATAGAGGGAGGCCAGAGGCTTTCATGGACACAGAGAATATCAGCTGCCATTGGTGTGGCAAAGGGCATCCAATTTCTACATAGCGGCATTATGCCTGGTTTATTTTCCAATAATCTCAAAATCACAGATATAGTTTTAGATCAGAACCTTGTTGCAAAAATCAGCAGCTACAATCTTCCATTGGTAAAAGAGAATACTGAATCCATGGTAATGCTTCAGCTTTTTAATGTCTTTGGCTCTTTGTCTAATTTTGTATATACATTATAATCAACATGCATCCTTTGTATCCAATACAGTGCCTGGCTGGAAGCTTTTCAGGTGGAATGAACGAACCTAATCAAAGGTACGCAGAAACTCGATCGGGCATTATACCTTTGGTTATTATACAGATCAGAATAACAAAATGTAGCATCATTAGTATTGGAAATATGGGATAACTCAGCAAAAGATATGAACAAGGGACCTTTCCTATGTAAAAATGAATCATGCTATATAAACATCTAAAAGAGTTAATTGGGATTCCATGCCATTCCGTATACTGTGTCTTCTTCATCCAGCTCTACAAAAGATTCCATGACATAATGTGCTTCTCATTTTTGTAAGCTACCTTGAACTTCAAGCGATAATTTTCCAATACTTTAGTTTTGATGCACTTCATTACTTTGAGAAAAATGTAATTTAGGTGGTTTAGCATTCAGTATATGGTACTCAAAGTACCAAGACCATTTGTTTTAAACTTATTCTGTCTTGTCCATATGGTTCTGTAATTCTTATACACTTTGCATGAGTCATCGTTACAGCTAGCGAACAAAAGTTAGAGAGTCTGTGGTCTCGAGTGCTATGAGCATTTTGCAACTTGTTTCTCTTTGCAGACCTAAACATTTGGATAAGATTGATATCTATGATTTTGGAGTTATCTTACTGGAAGTAGTGTCAGGGAGGCCAATTGCGCTAACAAGTGAAGTCGAGATAATGAAAGAAGAGGTGCAAACCAGTCCTGTCATCTTTTTCCATTTACATGTAATGGGGATTTATCTTTTCAACTTTCCTATTCGATCCTCAGATCGAAAAGTTGAATTGATACGTGTGTTATGGATACCGTGCTGATAGACATGTAAATCGTTTTGGAGTAAGTTCTTCATTTTTTTTAATCGACTTCTGTCAATTGTAGTTTGAAGAAAGCATATTAGCTGATGGGACTGCTGGGAGAAGCATTGTAGATCCTCTCATTAGAAGACAATGCTGCGACGAATCACTGAAGACTGTTGCAGAAATCTGCCTAAGATGCCTGTCAGAGGAACCAACAAAAAGACCCTCGGTTGAGGATGTACTTTGGAACTTGCAGTTTGCCGTTCAGGTACAGGAGTCCTGGAGAACAGGATCATCGCAAAGCAGTGCAAACTCACACCTTCTCACCCTCCCCCACCACTAGTTAAACTCGGTTCATGACTATGTTCACCACGTCATCGTAAGTTAAACTTAGTTCCTGTTTGTTTGAATTTGGTGATTACTGGCTTGAGGTCGACTATGCTAAAGCAAAGTCGAAACAAGCTCCAATTTCTCTTAGCCTGTTTCCTTGAATGTTGCTCTGCAAAGCTATCCATTCTTCAAGGCCTTACCACTGTCATCCATGGTTGGTTTTTGCAGGTGCAATGCCAACAAAGACACTGAAAGCCCAAGGATTTGAAGTTGAGCCTGCAATTTTATTCATCTTCATAAGACTTTTCACATGTGCGCGCCAGATAGTCTTTAATTCCTAGAAATATCGATTTGCTTAAGTTTTCTTTTCCTATTTTTTGATAAGGTGCAGTTTTTCATTGTAAATATTTATAGTTCCTTAATCGAGTGTGAGACATTTTGGGTGCGTGAATGATTTGTTTAATATATCATATTTCATTATTATTTTGATAATCTTATATATATATATATATAAAATAAATTAGACAGTGACGCGGTTGGGCCCTGGATGGACCGGGAATGAGATCGCAACTTGATGAATTTGGGCCGTAACCGGAAGGGCTCAGGTAAACCGGGTTGTCCCGGCCCGGCCTCTTGACATGCTGAAATCTTCTTCGCTTTTCTCCGCTATCGTCGCCTCTGGGATAAGAGAGCTTTAGCCCTAGCAGAGTCGAGAAGTTGGATCTCCCCTTGGCGTTTCCCCCCTTCCGAAACCTCGACGAGGAAGAAGAGCTAAACCCTCGATTTCCCTTGAATGCGAGAACTCCGCGGCTCGCTGCTCTCAGTTCGGATTTCACTATGGGCGCGAGCAGGAAGCTGCAGGGCGAGATCGATCGAGTCCTGAAGAAGGTGCAGGAAGGCGTCGACGTCTTCGATAGCATTTGGAACAAGGTAACCGAGCCTCCATGTCGGTTTCGTTGTTGGTCGCGGCTTTCTCTCTCGTTTTGTTTTCTGGTTGCTGGTAACGGGATGTTATTGTAGGTTTACGACACGGAGAATCTGAACCAGAAGGAGAAGTTCGAGGCGGACTTGAAGAAGGAAATCAAGAAGCTGCAGCGGTATCGTGATCAAATCAAGACATGGATTCAGTCGAGCGAGATAAAAGATAAAAAGGTTAGTTTTTTAACGGATTAAGTGCAGCTGCCTTGTGCTTATTAGGCTCTTCGTTTTTGCTCTCTGCTCTGGAAACGCTTGTTGTACACTGGCAGAGTATCGCAGCTTGATCTGGTATGGAATTTATGCATACTGGAAAGTCCTAAGAATCAGTTTCCTTGAAAAATATTTAAAAAGAGTATTCAGACAAAGGAAACAATCTGTTGTCGTTTCATGCATCATCACGTAGCTCCTTGGGGGGAAAAGATTTTTTTGCCCACTAGACTGTTATTGAGATTGAATATCATAGGTTAAATATCAATTATAATCTTATAGGTGAAATATCAAATAAGTTGTTTATTTAGAATTTGGATTTTGAACTCACCAGTTATGTTTGTAGATCTGTCGAATTGTTACTTCAATTTACAACCGTGTTATAAGCAGATTATATTTTTGATTGCACTTCTTCCTTGTATGAACTACATATTTTTTATTCCTGTTTGTTAACACATGATTCCTTGTTTTGATGATGTGAGCAGTGTAAGTCAAGTGGTCTTGTTCTTTAAAACATAGGGTGTCATGGTTCTGTCATTGATTATCAATTTTGTGACATACCTTGACATAGGTTAGTGCCTCTTATGAGCAGGCTCTCATGGATGCCCGCAAGCTCATTGAACGAGAAATGGAAAGATTTAAGGTTTGTGAAAAAGAGACAAAGACAAAAGCATTTTCCAAGGAAGGTTTGGGTCAGCAACCCAAGACAGTAAGTTGGATATTTGCAAATTTTCCTTACTAATATCTGACTTTGATGTACAATACTGCACTTTATTCAGTTTCAAATTAAATTGTATGTTCTATTAGATGCTTGACATCACTCTCGAGACGGGCTTATTCATTCCTTTTTATTAATTTAGGTCAGCTACACATAGTTCTCAGAGGGAAATGACATATTTTTCTCAAGAGGACTGACAATCATGAGAACATTTGGTGGACTACCTAAATATAAACTAGAGGGCTAACCTATGGAAATTGATATGCATGTGTAAAATTTATATACTTTCACCTCTTTAGACCCCATAATGCTTCATCAAAATGTAGAAATATTTTACATGCATATCTATAGAATGCTGAATTTCTCATTGCACTTCCTATGAGATGACTTGTATTTTCCTCTTTGTTTCTTCTTATTCCACATAGGAAATCTTATTTGAGAAGATCTGTTTGACTACTTTAGACATATATGTCTTAAATATTGCCGAGATTGGTTCCAAGTATGGTTGAAAATAGTGGATTTTGTTAGACCCTAGCAACTAGCACCATTGCCAGACATAAGGCTAGGTAGTCATCTAGAGATTTCAGTGTTGCAAATGAGTTTACCTATATGGAGCTCAATGATGGGATAAGATTCATGTAGTTCAAATGGGTCTTTTTTGTATTCTTCCTTGCCTTTTTAATTTCTTCAACTCCATTTTGAGTGATTTGGAACATGGCTCATCTGAAAATTACTTTGTTCAATGGATAGGATCCAAAAGAGAAGGCGAAATCAGAAACAAGGGACTGGCTAAACAATGTGGTACTTGAGCATTCTACTACTGCAATTTTGTTGCTTCATTTCTTTTATACTGTCATATGTCATGTTTTCCAATTTTTTGTAACTTTTCTTAATGTCTGTCCACTTCATGAATGTTTTGGATGAAGGCTATATCATCTATCTTGTTTAAATCTGATCAACTTTATCATGTGACTGAGGATTATTCTTAGGTTGCAGATTTGGAGAGTCAAATTGACAATTTCGAAGCTGAAGTTGAAGGGCTTTCTGTCAAGAAAGGGAAAACAAGGCCACCTCGCTTGGTAGTTAATATAACATGCTATCACACAGAATTACTCCTAGCAAATACAGTATATTTGATTCATTGATCTTGTTTCAGACACATCTGGAGGCATCCATCACCAGGCACAAAGCTCACATAATGAAGTTGGAGTTGATTTTGAGATTGTTGGATAATGATGAGTTAAGTCCTGATCAGGTTAATGATGTAAAAGACTTTCTTGAAGATTATGTTGAACGTAATCAGGTATAATTTTCTTTGCTACTGGTTTCTCTTTTCTATTTCTTCTCCTACTGTCTACATAACCAGTACTTCTAAATGGTTTTGATGGTGTCCATTTTCAATTATTTGTGAAGGAGGATTTTGATGAATTTAGTGACGTTGATGAACTTTACATCTCTCTACCACTTGATAAGGTAGAAGCACTGGAAGATCTTGTTTCACTTGGTCCTTCCAGTCTTACTAAGGTAACTTGTCATTTCTCATGTTTCTTTTGTTTGATATGATCTTGATTTTTGAGGGGAATACTATGATCACTTGAATATTACTTGATCATTTTCACTTTAAATGTCTTGCAGCATTAAGCTCTAATTTGGATGTTAATTAACATACAAATTCTGTGCATGTTTCTTGCACTTCCATTTTCTGTTTCAATTTTTTTTAGTACATTTTATCAATTTCTATTTCGTTTTCTGATTTTTTATGAGAACGAACCATTCTCAGAAGAGAGGGGAGGTAATTTATTTCAACATTGAGCTTCTGTTTTAAATAAAAATGCCTATTGGAAAAATAGTTTTTGCCCATCATTGTTGGAAAAAAGAATTAAGGCAGTCAATGCCCTTCTTAATCCCACATAAAAAGAACTGAAGTTTGTTTTAGGCTTTGATGGTCAACATAGAGTAATGTGAAAAATCTAATGAGTGAATCTTATCCTATTAGGTAAATCAAGGGATAAGATCCATATAGATGACCCAAATGGTTAGGTTTCATGCATTGTTTAAGTTGTTGTACTATCAAAAAGATCTTTTTTTAGAGATGGTGCTTCACCTGCACTTTAACCTTGTGTATTTGGTGTAATTTCTTGATGTTTATTTTGTATCTTTGATTTTCTGTCATGAATGTTCACACATTCTGAGTGTATATATCTGCGTTGCAAGGGCACCGGGAGAGAAGAAGTCTCATGAATTGGTTATGTCTGAAGTGTCACTTACAGATGCTCTACTTTATTTTCTTTATTGCAAAAAATAGTCCTACAAGTTACCCGCCCCCCTAAAGTTGTGAACTCATGTTTTTTCTTTATTAATTTATTGACAGATTTCTTTGTCATCGAGTGAGTCACTACTCACATCTCAAGACCAAGGTGAAGATGCAGTTTTTCAGGAAAGTAATTCTGATGTTGTTGCACCGAAAACTCCACCTTCAAAAGGAGGAGCTACTGGGTCTTCGGCACCAACAGTTCATCCAATTATTAGTTCTGGGGTATCTGCTGTTCCTACTGCAGCTGTGAGTGCTAGTGTTCCTGTACGTCCATTGATTTCTGGACCAACAGCTACAGCTATACTTTCTGGACCACTAAGTGCAAAAAGTGAGAACTCTGCTGTTGTATCTTTACCTTTTCTCACATCCAACACAGCGAAGGAGGAAGATATGACCTTCCCTGGGCGTAAACCTTCACCAGCCATCCCAGAAATTGTAGGGAAAGGTATTAGTAGAGGGATCTCAAATCCTGCATCAATCGGTACTAATATGACTTTCAGTTCTGCCAGTGCAATATCTGGAAATGTTACTCTGGGTTCTGTTCCGGCTTTGTCTGATATATCGAAGCGCAACTCTTTAAATGTCGACGAGAGAATTGGAAGTAGTGGACTTGCACAGCCATTGGTTTCTCCTATAAATAACAGAATCCTATTGCAATCATTGCCAAAAACAAATGATGGAGCTAGTTCAAATGATTCTAATAATGTTGGAGAGGCACCTATTTCAGGAGGAAGAGTCTTTTCACCTTCCATAGTCCCTGGGGTTCAGTGGAGACCTCAAGGTGCAGCTTTTCAGAATGCAAATGAAACTGTAAGTTGATTGATCTGACATTGTGTATTATTAGGCTAAACATGTGATGCTTCCTATCCTATACTTTGGTTGTCCTTTGTTGATTCATACTGATTTTTCCATAATATGCATACATATAATGATTTCTTCTTGAATTAAAATGCAATTGTTCATATTATTGTTTTTTTTACAGATATCGTCATTCAGGGTTTACAAGTTCTTTAGGTTGATTGTGTATGGATTTTGTGGCATTCGTATATCCCCTCACTACTGTTTGATTTATTTTGATAAAAGTACCCATTCCAGTATATGAAGGTGCTTATTTTCCCATTGAGTCTGTCACTTTGGAAAGCCTCTTGTAACCTTTATTTTTGCTGCCAGAGTGCCTTCTACTTCTAACAGGCCACATAACACTCCCAGATTCCCAGTGTAGAATTTGGCTCTACTATAAATGTCTAATTACACTTGCTTTTGAATCAGAATTTCCTGCTCGCGTTTTCATGAATATCATCTCCATGATATTTCTCTCATCTCAAATTGAGCGGGTTGATCACCAAACTATTAAGCATTGATATCATAGTAGCTTTTATTCTTAATTTTTTTTTTTTTATCAATATTGTTCAAGTTTGTAGGAGTCTTATGGAATAATCTCTGTTATCTAGAGAACATTAGTTGGATTAATCTTGAACTCCCATTGCCTTTTCTTTTGTTCACATTTAGGAAATGAATACATTATTTTCTCTATTAGCTTTGGATTCATCTTGTTTTAGAAATAGAGGTTTGGTTTTGATCTTTTATTTTTTAAGGTTAATTACAGTTTATAATAATATTTACCCAATTAAAACTTTAGTGACTGAATGGAGAGTTATTAGAGGAATTGGCTGTTGAAAGTGATTTGAAAATTACTGACTGGTATATTCGATGTTCTTGACAACTAAGAAGCTTTTCTGAACTGCAAAGGTTTTGCTTAGCTAACTCTTTTGTATTTGAGTGAGCCCTATACTTTTATGTTAGAAAAGACAGGTAGATAGTCTTGATGAATCAATGATATATTGCATGTTTGGTAGATTTCTTTGATATATTTTTTTTTCACCAGTTAGTCTTAGCAAGCTTGAAATTCTATATCAATTTCTTTTTTTATTCTTCTAGACTTGGGACCTAGCCATATTTTACTCATTTGATAGTGTTTGTGGCCCAATGTTTGTCAGCATTTTCCTTGATTTTTCATTTCATCTCATTTTTGTTGTTATTCAAAGTTAGCTGTGTAAGATTGGTTGATAGTTGCTTGACCAAGGTAGAGAAGCTTGTTCGTCCTTTGTTGTAATATTTTGGAACTTGATGTAACAACAGTACGTGTAGGTCATTTACATCCAAGCTTAAATATCTTGGTTGCAAATTTTTGCCTTCTGACAATGAAGTCCCAGCTTAGCAGCTTGATGAATTCTTTTGTACAGGGCCAAATTAGAGGGCGACCTGAGATTGCTCCTGACCAGCGGGAGAAATTTTTACAAAGGCTCCAACAAGTGCAACAAGGCCACAGTAACCTTCTCAATGTGACACATATCTCTGGTGCCAACCACAAACAGTTTACCACACAGCAGAATTCTCTTTTGCAACAGGTCGTTTTTCTAATTTAATAAGTTCCTACGTAGTTTCCTCCCCTACTCATAAAAGGTCTTTCAGATCCATATGTTGTAAATTTCATGATTAATTGCTAGAATTTCATGCTTTACTAACTAGAAGCAGTTCCTTCATGCATATTATCTGATGATATGACACAAATGAGTCTTAACATATGAAAACCTTAATATGCATTATTATGTATCAAAGCTTTGTTCCATTGGTTAGCATTCCTAGTCAATTACTGTTCTCTAAATTTGTGCTCCCAAACAATTAAAGTTGCAAGAGAAAAATTGATATAAGATGGAATCCAATGTTAAATTTCACTTGTGTTCCTTCTTGGATTAGAGGGCCAAGTATCATATCTTCTTCAAAATATGCAGGAGTCAGAGGTCTCAAATTTGAAGCAAAAATAGATGCAACATCATGGATGTCATGATATGCTGTGCAACATCTGTATGCAGTGGTAGTTTGCTTAAGTGATACTGAGCTGCTTATTATGGTTTTATAGGTGATTGGTCATTGAAATTTTTGAGCTTTCATAATAATTGGATGACTTAAAGCATCAATATCTGGTTGATTATTTCTTTTGTATAGAATAACTGGGGCTGCATCTGATTAGAAATTCTTTGGCTACCAAATATAAAATTCCTCACTTGTAAAACTACCACAAACCTAAGCGGCATTTCCCCAAAATTGTGGAGAATGATTTTTTGGCTATTTTTCAATATCATTCCTTTAATAACTTCATTAATAACCGGTGACAACATTATTGCTGCAGTTTAGTCCTCAAAACACTTCTGTTTCACCTCATGTTGGCCTTGTGCTTGGAGGTCAAGGATCGGCTCTTGGTTCTGTTGGTTCAGTTTCAACACAACCACAACCAACTATTCTTCAACAATCCTCCCAACACCCTGCAGTATCAAGTGGAACGAAAGATGAAGGTAATGTTTTTCTTAAATTATACTCCTGAACTTTCTTATAATGTGGTTTTCTTTGTTATAAAGAAGATGCTGCACATGCAAATGTGGAAGACCAACAACAACTGCAGCATAATATGGCAGAGGATCTGATCGCGGACCCTATCTCAAGTCCCAGTCTCAACAAGATCATAGGTGATGATGATCTGAAAACATCATTCACAGTAAGTCCCCAAGTCACAAGCTGATCTAATAAATGAATTTGTTAGCAAGTGCCTACCTCTTACAAATTTTTTTTGTTAAATTAAAAAAAACATTTAAATGCCTAAATATTTTAAAAATGTGTCATGCTCGTGGCTTGGCCACATAATGAACCAAGATTTAACTAAGTATTGTTATCAATGATCCAACACCATGTAATAATGTTCCGATTATTATATATGCACATCCACAAACAAGCCAGTAATATATATTTTCTCAAAATAGTTTCCTTTAGATAGTTGGTGGGTTTCATCAATAAGGATTCTTGTGAACTGTTTCATAAGAGTGTTTATTTAGTTAACCTGTGCTTGCAACAAGATATAGCAAAAGTAATTAGGAAAAGTCGATCAATTGGGACCTAATTCCGTGATATGTTTTTGGTTGCCTGCAGGGCACAGGTTCTGCTTCGGCAGCAGAAGGAAGTCAGTTGTCTAGAGATAATGAAATGTCACCAGGCCAGCCATTACAACCCAGTCAATCCGCAGCTGGCCTTGGTGTTATTGGTAGAAGAAGTGCATTAGATCTTGGTGCAATTGGTGACAACATCAGTAGCTTAGCTGGGAATTCTGGTGTAATGCACGATCAGATGTATAATCTGCAGATGCTTGAAGCTGCATATTATAAACTTCCACAGCCTAGGGACTCAGAACGCCCAAAAACTTATGTTCCGGTGAGGAATCTTTTTTACCATTTCTTATTTTAAAGATCGATCTAGGTATTTTCATCTTCGTGACTTCATCTAATATTTATTTATTTCTAGAGGCATCCTGCAATTACACCTGCAAGCTATCCACAAACTCAAGCACCCATAATTGATAATCCTGCCTTTTGGGAACGATTAGGTCTTGATCCGATGGGTACTGATGCCTTGTTTTTTGCATTTTACTATCAACAGGTATGGAATAGTTTCTTGTCTGAACTGCCATTTTTTTCGTGCAAAAAATTGTCAATTTAGCAGCTCTTATCTTGCATATTATATTGTGTAGAACACTCCTCAGCAATACTTAGCTGCTCGAGAATTGAAGAGGCAGTCATGGAGATTTCATAAGAAATTTAATACATGGTTTCAACGTCACGAGGAGCCAAAAGTAACTAATGATAACTTTGAGCGAGGAAACTATGTCTACTTTGATTTTCATATCGCCAACGATGGTTCTCAGCATGGATGGTATGCTGGGCTCCCTATGTTCTATTTGAGTTTATATTGTATTATGGTTATAATTTTTATACTTGCAGGGTGTTATGATGTTATGATTGTTTCTCTTTTAGGATAGGGAGATTATTGTATAGTTATTTTGCGTAAGGAGTAATTGGGGTTTTAGATTATTGTTTATGGTGTTTCTTCCTTGCTTTTCATCGTCCTCTGCTTAGATATCTTGTTTGCGATCATTATGGAACCTCAATTCTGATTTACTGTGGACACTACTAGGAATTATATTAGTTTCCTTTCAAAACCCCACTGAAATCAACTAGTGAATCAGCAATTTGAAGATATTTTTTTTCTACATAGCATCATTCTGTGCTTTCGTTAATCGTTACCCTCTTCATTGTTAGGTTGTTGCTTGCTAACCATGGCTGGAACGTTGCCTTGCAGGTGTCAGCGGATTAAAACTGATTTCACCTTCGAATACGATTTTCTTGAGGATGAACTTGCAGTATGAACATTCTGAATGATAAAAGAATCTGAAAGGAAAATCAAGGTCTGTATGTTGATGTATTTTGCCTTTGCTTTGTTGATTATGGAAAGAAAACGATTGTAAAATAATCATCTCTGCCAACTTAGTTTGAATTTATCGAAGCCAAATTATTCCAACACTTCAAATTTCATTCCACTTGCTGATGATTCGTCGAAACTCTCGAGCAAAAGCTTAAGCTTAGGTTGAAAATGACATTTTCCATGGAGTGATTTAATTGAACTTTTAAATCATGCGTGAGGTCGTCAACGCTTTTATGTTTTCTATATTAAGATTGAATTTTGGATTTTTTTTTTTTATATGTTGCATGTATTATCTCATAATCCATTGTTTTGCTAATATAGTTTTACATAGTTCAGAATTTCTCCAAGTTGAAATTGAAATTAAATATAAATCGACAATTTATTAGGGTTGCATAACAAAATCAAATAGAAAAAAAAAATACTTTTATAAGTTTGGGGAATATCATATAATTGGCATTTGCATTTGTAATTTTACACGGAAATAATTTGATAAATTGAAAGAAACAAAGGCAGACACGACATTAAAATTATAGATGTAATAGATATATTTTAAATGGAGGGATAAATAATTGCAACAATGATAATACTTTACTAGTTTAATTGATATATGTCGAAATGAAATAGGATAACTTCGAGGTAAAACTTCATTGCATAAAAAATCTAATAATTTTGGAAAAATTTACGTGAAGATTTTATTTGAGTGTCATCTTGCTAACACCACTTCTATTCTTGATTAACTTTATTCGTAGAACTCACGTGGATCGAGGTTTATATTATCAGTTAAAGTAGTAATATACTGGGCCATAATTATGACTCAGTTTAAATTTACTGAGCCTGGGCTATAAACGATTTAAGCCGAGTCACACCTTAAAGATAATCGAGTCCAGCCGAATTAGGTTTAAAATCAATCAAAATTTTAAAATAATTATTTAAGTTTGGTTTGATTTATTTATTTATTTTTATAAACTTGAGCTTGGTTCGTTTAGATGTTATCGAACTCTCAATTTAAGTTTGATTTGTTTAGATGTTATCGAACTCTCAATTCAAGATTGTTTGAAACTTTTAATTATTTAATTGGTTATTGAGCTTGATAATTGAAACTTATTTATTTTATTTTATTTTATTATTTGTTCCTGTTGGGAATCTGAGAAGACGGACCTAGAATGTTGACTGCATCTCCATGACCCGGATAGTGAGCTGTCTTCTGGGTTGACCAAGTCATTGGAGGACCTCCGGTCAACGCTATCTGCAGCCAGCGACCGGGTTGTCTCGGTCTCTGGTACCCCGATGCTCGAGGCGGGTCCCGCGAATATATAAGCAATCGAATAATAGCATAACAATAAAATAAATGTAGGACGAGTACGATGACGTACCCTGGCCCTGGGGGGCGCCCTCGGATGGATCGGTGAGCTGGTCGCACTGTTGATCGAGTCGTCACGACCCTGAAGGGTAGATGCATGCGTCAGTTGAGGAGCTGGATCTGCCCGCCTGGAGCTGAGCGTGACCGGGATCCGACAAACAACAGGTCGATTGAGAGATAATAGTGGCACGTCGATCGAGAGATGATGTCGGCAGGCAGACTGGGATATAATATCGCCGCACAGGCTGAACACACTACAACGACGTGTAGGCCGAAATACAACGGTGGCTCGTAGGCCAGCATTGTACCAAAAGCGCTCGTCGGCATGGATCGGAGAATGACCATAGTTGTGAAATCAGTGATGGTCGTGGATCGGCCAATGGATGCCACTGGATGCGATAGCGTCCGACTCAGGACGAAAGCGGCGAGAGGGGCTCAGATCTGTCCGACGCGCGTGAGGAACGGAAGGGGGCTGCAGACCTCGGATTTAGCCGGCGTCGGAGGCGACAAAAGGGGGCGTCGGTGCCGGAGACAGCGAAGGGGGCGTCGGCCTCGGAGAAGAGGGGAGGTGGCGGCTGGAGGTTGCTGCCGGCAAGAGAAAAAAGGGGGAGCATGAGTGGCAGCTGCGGGTGCGCTACGGAGAAGGCAACGCGGACGTATGAAACGACACTGGCGTGCCTGAGACCATGTCGTGAGGACAAGGGACTGCTGACGTTGGACTTGGCCGGCGTCGGAGGTAACGAAAATGGATCTTCCTCCTGGCGGCGGAAACAACCCAAACCATCCCCTTCCTCCTGGTGGCGGCGCTGGAGAGAAGAGGCCAGAGGAAAGGAAGTAGAAGAGAGGAGCAATCGACGTCGGCGCCGGCGAGGAGGGAGGAAGAAGGTCCTCTTGGCAACGGACCAAAAACGCGAACCAGACCCCCTTGTTTCATGAACAGTGCTCCCCTTAAAAATAAAAACCCTTATCATGTGAAAAGACCTCCTTGCCCTTGCCTCCCTCTTCCTTTAATCCCTGCAGGGACACTAAGATAGATCTGCATCACAAGCCTCCCCTTCAAGTCTAGTCGAAGGAGGTGCGAGTCCGACTGACTAGACAGTCCATCGCAAAGGCTGACTCACTCTTGCTATCAAAGTCAAATCATTGAACTCCCCGTACAATGGCACGCGAGCGACCACTATCGTACTGGTGTCGCACTAGAGATGGTGGTGCTACCGAGCGAATGACGAAGCAATGAATGAGGCAAGTGTTGATAGAACGATGCACGCTTGGCCGAGTGGCGAGAAAAACATGTGTCGATTGAGCAACGAAAAATAGTGCTGAGCGAATGCCAAGAAATCGATCAAATGCCGATCGAGACCGAGTGATATCGAGTAAACACTCGGGGCGTTGCTGAGTAAAGTGATCAGGCGCGATCGAGCAAACGGTCAAGTGATATTGACCAAGTGGCTATGAAGATGTTGAGCGAACTACGAGAAATAATACCAAACCGACAAACGAACTGATGCCGAACAGGAGGCAAAACGCCAAGTGAGCGATGAGTAAAATGATAGTAGACCGAGCGACATGCGGGATGCTGAGTGGACCGAGTGAACGAGCGGGTGATGTCAGGCGGGCGACCGAGAAAGTGTCGGCCAATCGATCGTAAAATGTTGACCAAACCATCTAGAGAATGTCGAGCGTTCGACCAAGTATCTCAAGTGTGTGGCCGAACGGATAATTGAGCAATATCGGTCGGAAGACTACCAAAGTACTGCACAAGCGGCCCAGAGAATGTCGACCAGACGGTCGTAAAATGTTGGCCCGACAATCGAGTAGTACAGAGTGGGACGATACCAAGTGTGCGACGGCGAAGATGCCGACCGGACGGTCGAAAGGATGTCGATCGGGTGGATAGATGCTGAGTTCGCAATCGTAAAGATACTGACCAGGCGATCGGATGAATGGAAATCGAGTGGATAGACGCCGGGCGGATGATGTCGAGCGCGCGACCACGAAGATGCTGACCGGGCGATCGGATGGATGGAAATCGAGCCCCGAAAAATGTCGGCCGGATGACTGTAAAATATGATCGGGCGATCTCGAAATGTTGACATGGTTACCGTAAAATGCCGACCTGAAGACCACTAGGATGTTGAGTGAAGCAAGCACGTGGCTAAGTGGACGATCGGGCAAAGGATCAGGCGGCTACCAACGTGTCTACCGGGCGACGAAAATAGTGTCAAGCGGCTGTCAGACAAGCTCTCGGCCGAACACCAAGTGAGTGCATAGGCGAATACGGAGCGAGCGATGAAGTAGCGTCGGGCAAGAGTGGAGCCCTAAAACTGAGTGGGAGCATTGCTCGTGAAATATAATGCGCACGGAAATGACAGTCGTGAGCTGAGCGAACTCAGAGCCCATGAGATATTTTGGCCCGAGACGAATGGAGGTATTCTCGTTCGCGACCATTGAAGATAGCCCGATCCCGAACGGTGAGATGGATATTCTAATATGTTGACCTGTGCCCAGTGAAAATCGCTCAACCCTGAACAGGAGATATAAGAGAACTCGACCAGTGAAGACTGCTCGACTCCGAACGGGGGAGATAGAACATCTGGCATGCTGGTCCGTGACCAGTGAAGGACTCGACCCCGAACGGGGGAGATGAAATATCCGCTAAGCTGGTCCGAGACCAATGACAACCACTCGACCCCGAACGGGGGAGATAAGATATCCGATAAGCTGGTCCGCGGCCAGTGACGACCAGTCGACCCCGAACGGGGGAGCTAAGATATCCGATAAGTTGGACAGCGACCAGTGATGACCACTCGACCCCGAACGGGAGAGATAAGATATCTGATAAGTTGGTCTGCGACCAGTGACGACTCAACCCTGAACGAGGGAGCTAAGATATCCGATAAACTGGTCCGCGACCAGTGACGACTACTCGATCCCGAACGGGGGAGATAAGATATCTAATAAGCTGGTTCGCGACCAGTGACGACCACTCGACCTCGAACGGGGGAGCTAAGATATCCAATAAGCTGGTCCGCGACCAGTGATGACCACTCGACCCCGAACGAGGGAGATAGATACTCTGATAAGCTGGTCCGAGACTAGTAAAGACCACTCGACCCCGAGCGGGGGAGATTGATGCTCTGATAAGCTGGTCGGTGAAGACATGGGTTTAAGGTCGCCACTCAACCGCTGGTGGAGACCTGGGCTTAATGTCGCCGCTCGACGACCGGTGGAGACCTGGGTTTAACGTTGTCGCTCGACGGTTTGCTGAAGACTCAGATTTAAGGTTGTCGCTCGACAGTCGGTGGAGACCTAGGTTTAACGTCGCCACTTGACCGCCAGTGGAGACCTGGGTTTAACGTTGGCACGAGAGTCTTTGCAAATATAATCCCGGTCGATCGGCGCGGGAGTCTTCGCAAATATAATCCCGGCTGATCGGCGCGGGAGTCTTCGTAAATATAATCCTGACCGATCGGCGCGGGAGTCTTTGCAAATATAATCCCGGTTGATCATCGCGGGAGTCTTCGCAAATATAATCCCGGTTGATCAGCGCGGGAGTCTTCGCAAATATAATCCCGATCGATTGGTGCAGGAGTCTTCGCAAATATAATTCCGGCCGATTGGCGCGGGAGTCTTCGACAATGAGCCTGTGACTCTAGTATGATAGAAACCCGACCGATCGGCACGGGAGTCCTTGCTTGGAAAACTATGATAGATTCTATTGTTGGTGCGGTTAACACTAACAGTGTAACTCAGGTTTTGATGAATGACAAATCAGGTTAAGTTAGGTTTGTCGTTATCTAAACACTCTGAACGAGTGTGCAGGCTAAGTCCAAACAGGTCGACGGGCTGACCGGATGTCTGGCACGAAGTCCAAGCGAGTCGACGGGCTGACCGGACGCTTGGCGAGAAGTCTAGCTAAGTCGACGGGCTGACCGGATAGCTGGCTAGAAGTCCAGACGGGTCGAAGGGCTGACCGGACGTCTGGCAGGTGAGTATAGGTAAGTCATTAGAAGGGAGTGGCTGTGAGGACGCGTTCCCGGGAAGGGAACATTAGGCGTCGATCCGGCTTAGATCCATTTCGGATATCTAAGTCGAGATCGTGACTAGATTCTGGTCTTGGAAAGACGGAATCTAAGTCATACTTTTTATATTGAACTTATAAACTGTGCTAACACTTTATTTTGCAGGATATACATTATCTATTTGCCTCAGACTAATTTTGTTTTGCAGGAAAGATGTTCCTTGGAAAAAGGTGGTTCGGGTGCTCGGAAGGGATCCGAGACCTGCCACGTCTCACCAGGGCGCCCGGAAGGGATCCGGGGCGCCCCGAGCCTCATATAAAAGGAGGGTCAGGGGTAGAGCTCAAAACAACAACTGACAAGAAGATCCTCTACTGCTTGCTCTGCTGCTCTACGCTCCTGCGACGCTAACGAAGCTCCGACAACACACGTTTTCTTTTCAAGTTATTCCATTGTCGGTATTGCTTTTATTTTCATTAGCAATTTCTGTACTTAGTTTGTAATAAATTTTGAATTGCTAGTGATTGTCCACTGAAAGCACTCAAAGAGTGCGGGCCTTGGAGTAGGAGTCGACACAGGCTCCGAACCAAGTAAAATTGGTCTGTGTTAGCATTGCTTAATTTTTCCGCTGCGTCCAACTCTCTTCGACGAATTTTTAATAATCGATATTCACCCCCTCTATCGAATCATTACGATCCAACATCTATGACCGAAAGAGAATATAATGGAAAAACTGACCTGCCAACCAATAAAGGATCTGACTCAACTTCTCGACTCCCGATACCCATGGAGTGAGGAGAATATGATATACTTGTCGAAACTCATCAAGGTCATGAATATGGTAGCATTTTCTGGTGTCGCCCATATTTACGTTCCAGATCAGGTGCGTTCCCACAGACGGCGCCAATTATGTTCCTGTCGGGAATCTGAGAAGATGGACCTGCCGGAACGACGTGTCTAGAATGTTGATCGCATCTCCATGACCCGGATAGTGAGCTGTCTTCTGGGTTGACCAAGTCATCGGAGGACCTCCGGTCAACGCTACCTGCAGCCAGCGACCGGGTTGCCCCGGTCTCTGGAACCCTAATGCTCGAGGTGAGTCCCACGAATATATACGCAATTGAATAATAGCAGAACAATAAAATAAATGTAGGATGAGTACGATGACGTACCCTGACCCCAGGGGGCGCCCTCAGATGGATCGGTGAGTTGGTCGCACTACTGATCGAGTCGTCACGACCCTGAAGGATATATGCATGTGTCAGCTGAGGAGCTGGATCTGCCCGCTTGGAGCCGAGCGTGATCGGGATTCGGTAAACAACAGGCCGATTGAGGGATAATAGTGGCATGCCGGTCGAGAGATGACATCGGCATACAGGCCGGGATATAATATCGGCGCGCAAGCCGAACACACTACAACGATGCATAGGCCGAAATACAACGGTGGTTCGCAGGCCAGCACAGTACCAAAAGCGTCGTCGGCGTGGATCGGAGAATGACCACAGCTGTGAAATCAGTGATGGTCGTGGATCGGCCAATGGATGCCACTGGATGTGATAGCGTCCGACTCAGGACTAAAGCGGCGAGAGGGGCTCAGATCTGTCCTGCGCGTGAGGAACGGAAGGGGGCTGCGGACCTCGGATCTAGCCGGCGTCGGAGGCGACAAGAGGGAGCGTCGGTGCCGGAGACAGCGAAAGGGGCGTCGGCCTCGGAGAAGAGGGGAGGTGGCTGCTGGAGGTTGCTGCCGGCGAGAGAAAAAAGGGGGAGCATGAGTGGCAGTCGCGGGTGCGCTGTGGAGAAGGCAACGCCAACGTATGAGACGACTCTGGCATGCCTGAGACTACGTCGTGAGGGTAAGGGACTGCCGGTGTCGGACTTGGCCGACGTCAGAGGCAACGAAGACGGATCTTCCTCCTGGCGGCGGGAACAACCCGAACTAGCCCTTCCTCCTGGTGGCGGTGATGGAGTGAAGAGGTCGGAGGAAAGGAAGTAGAGGAGAGGAGTGATAACCATCATTTTGTATTGATATTTTGATTCATATAAGCATATCATTTGATCTTCTCATGTGTTAATTCCACATTTATATCATATTTCATGAATTGCATTCATTTGTGGACTTAATTACAAATTATATCATATTTGAGGTATTTGATTCTAATATTTGGTTATATTCTTTGTAGGCATCAAAGGGCAAGGACTCTAGTTTGATCAACTTAGATTGAGTTCAAATCTGAGCTTAAATAAGGATATCCAGCTCTGGAACAATCTCAGCCGTTCATCCAATATCGGAGTAGATCTAAGACATCCGAGAAAAATCTGGTCCATCCAAGCCAAGGGGAAGTAGATCACAACCAGTGATCAAGATCTGAAGATTTGGATCGGATTTGGAGCAACTTCCACCGTTGGATCATTCCGAAGCAATCTCAACCGTTGACTCAGATTTCAGATCAGATTTAAGTGGGAAATGAGAAGCTACAGGGGGTTCGTCAAATTGCTATAGTACGATCTTCAAGAAATAGAGGAGTGATCGCGAGCTTGTGATCTCCTCCAATCCACTCCACCGCCGACGAGCAAGTGAGGTCAAGGGCACTTCCCTTCCTCCGGTGATCTTTCACAAGCAACCGGCGATGCCACTTCAATCATCTGATCTCAAACCACTGCCGCAACTTCATGCAAGAAAGAAGAAGCAGAGAAGGTGAAAAATCTGGTGGTTTCAGCCGATTCTTTTGTCTTCCGGCCGCGATCTTTCTTCCTTGAAGCTCCGCACCCATCTGAATGATCAGAAGTGTTTGCTTCTGCCTTTCTTCTGATCCTGTTCCATTCTAGCAGAGCCTGTCTTCTCTTTTACTTTCATGACTGAGTTCTTTCTTCGAAACACATCAGATCCAAGCTAGGGTTTCCTAGTTTGATTAGTGAGAATCTTTTGGATGCTAGTTTTCTTATCTCTATTTGAATTCCTGTTCTGTTGTAGTTTATCATGGCAGAGTTGATTCAAATTCCCTTGCTATTATTTTGGAACCTTTGATTAATACCATTGTTCTTGATTCTTGATGTCTACACATAGATTTGCTTAATTGTTGCATTAGGTTATTCTTGTTTATCATTTCTTCCAATGCAGTAGTTTAGATTAGTTAGCTTCTTTGTTTGTTAATTTCCAAGAATTGAATTTGCAAATGTAGCATAGCTTTAGGTCCTTATTTCTTTTCTCTGTTCAAAAGTTAACTCTAAAATTCTCAATCTATACAGGAAATCCCAAGCTAATAATAATTGATTCTAAGACTATCATTTTACCGTGTACATTCGTTGGGAGACGACCTGAGTCATCTCTATGCTACATTAGTGTAGAATGAATTCGGTCACTTAATTCTTTTGATACCCTTTTCACGACAAAATTAGGGTTTATCAAAATTGGCGCCGTTGCCGGGGAATGTAGCGGTGTTTGATACTTTAGGATTGTTTCTTTTTCTTTTTACATAAAAATTTGAAAAAAAATTTGTTTCAATTGCTTTCATGTTCATATATCTATGTGTTTGATATTATATGCTCCTGTGTCTTCTGATTTTATTTGCTAGTGTTTCAGTGTAAGAGCAGGAAATTTCTTTGACCATGGATCCATATTATCAGTACTATCAGCCTCAGACTTGGTTCTATCAGTCTAAACATCAGTACTACCCACTTGTGGATCAATCAAATTTTAGGTATGAGATTGCACATAGTCAGTCTACTGGGCCATATCCAGCATATCAAAGCCTACAAGAAGTTCAGAATGATCATATAGCTATGCGAAAAAAGATTCGTGGTATTCAACAATTTGAGGAGGAGACATTGCATGAATATTGGAAAAGATTCAAGGAACTTTGCTCCAGTTGTCCTCAACATCAAATCAGTGATCAGATGCTTGTCCTACATTTTTATGATGGGCTTTCGCTGTTTGATTTGTACATGGTGGATAAAGCTAGTGGAGGGCCCTTGATTGACAAAACACCTGATGAAGCTATGAAACTTTTGGAAACCATGACAGCCAACCCTCAACAATTTAGAAATGGACAACCGGTTACCTTAAGAGTTGATGAGACCTTCCCTACAAATATTGAGGTGCCTGAGCAGAGGGATTGTAGTGTCTTTGTCAGACCTGATCTTGATTTTATTACTTCACAGGACTCCTCTAATATTTCTTGTTCTGATTCTGTAGTTATAAGGATTTCTAGCTCTACTGATAATGTTTTTGTAGATGTTATTGATGATGCAGGTACTGATGTGGATGATGAGGAAAGTGTAGGGGATTGCATAGTGGAAGCAATACCTCAAGAATCACCTGAACCAGATGTTGATGATGAGAGTGTAGGGACTTATGCTGTGGAAGCAGAGCTCCAAGAATCACTTCCCTTAGATACACCACCTGAGTCAAAGCCTGAACCATTATTTGATGATGAGGAGGTCACAATCACCATTTTAGAACCTCCAGGTACCTTTCAACATGACAAGGTTAGTATTCCTTTTGATTTATCAGAAGATTTTATAGAGGTACAATTAATTGATGTTGTTGGATGTGATACATTTCTTGAACCATGTAATGTAGAAACTAATATTTTCCCATGCTTGCAAGAGGTGTTGTCTTCCTTTGGTTTTTTAGGTCGCCGTAGGCTTCTGAAATGGTTGCTCCATCTAAACCGCCTCCGACCTCCGGGGAGAATTTTCAAAGGAAAAATGTTGGATGAGGTGGACTTGACTGCAACTACAATTATTCCACTTCCAACTTGGATTTTGCAGCTCAATCGACTCCAACCACCGAGAAGGTTCTTTGCATTGCCGGCATGGATCCTATTTCTAAATCATTTGCAACCGCCTGAAATTAAGGGGAGTTTGTTCCTTGCTTTTATTTCTTTTTGCTTTATACATTTCTTTAGTTTCATTTTCCTATATTTGCATCTTACTTCCACACTTTGTTTTCATATTTTGCATTTTGTTAGTACATATCATTTTAATTTTGAATAAAAGTCTCCATGGAAATTTTCTAAGTAATATTTTTAAAAAGGTAAAAGTTTCTTTAATTTGATCATCAATTTTAGGTCATTAAACATGATTGGATTCTCTACATACATGATAATGGCTAGTTTGGTGGTGGATTCCAATTTGATCAATTGAGTTTGATTGCATATGAAAATTACCTAGTGAGGATCACTTTAAGCCTATACTCTAATATTTTCCTTGTGTGACATGCACTTACAATAATTGAAACTCTAGAACTTGCTTAGTTTCTTTTCAAAGTCACAATAGCATATGTGTGCATGGAAATTAAGGAAATTTGTCATTCTCATTTCATCATAAATTCTAATTTTTTTCTCCATAATTTTCTTGAAACATTCTCATCTAGCATTTTAACCTTTGATCATCTTTGCTTGTCATGTTTCTATTGAGAGTGTTGGTTGAATTCTTGATGAGTTAGATTATGCAAGATGACAAAGTATTAAGTGTGGGGGAGATGTATAGAGCTTTTGAATGCTTGGATTCATTTGTTAATGGATGAGATTCAAATTCAAGCCAAAGATGAAGTTTTGGGAAGATGTAATGGAGTTAATGCTTAAGGTTTTTCAAGTTGGGATTCTACTGTGATAGAAAAGAAAATTCTGAAAATATTGTCATGAATGAAGTGCTCTTAAGATTGTATGCTAAATGCATCCATTTCTTGAGTTTTATCATGTTAAGAGCAAGTTTCAATAGCTTTGAATTTTGGAGTTTGACACTATGGTGATACTAAGTTGAAGAAGGATATGGAATGCTAATGCATGCAAATGATTTCAGAAATCTGCACAATCTGACATTAATGCATAGAAGCATTTCAGATTTGAAATTTGAAGTTGGTTTGCTAAGCATTGTTTGTTCTGGACTTGAAGTAGAAGAGTTGATTGAGAAAAGTAGAAATCTACAAATGCAGAAACATGAACCTGCAGGAAAAAAAATGAGATCTGCAGAAACATGAGAAGAGCGAATGTTGTATAAATTGCGTGCCAGGAATCAGTAGCAAATTCAATTAATTTGAGTTTGAGCTTTTGAGTATTCAGTACTAAATAAGACCTTTCAAGCTTTCCGAAACCAATACAAACAAGTGTTTTCTGGATTATCTTTGTGCTATAGTGTCCTTAATGTCTCTGATATGAAATGAATGGGCTGTGTAGTAAGCTTAGAAGCTAATCGGATATGGAATATTGTTGATGTGTTGTAATGAAATGCAAGTGAAGAACTGAAGTGAATTTTGGAACTTGAATTGTTGAATGTTGCTGAATTCTGGAGGCTACTGTTTAGCAGTAAATTCAGAAGCTGTAATTGTAGATCTTTGAGGGACTGAAAGGGAGAAGTTTGGAATCAAAGAAAAAAAACAGTAGTATTCTAGATGTAGAGTTGCAGAAATTGAAAATTCACATAGTCTGGAGCTTGAAATTGATTTACAAGAATCAGAGAAAAAAAAGGGTTGTGAAGAATTGCATAACTTGAGTGGCACACAAAGAGATATAAATTTCAAAGTGTTCTTAAATTTGATTTCGGATTTGATCCATGTGTTGCTGTTGAAAGTTGACAATATGATTTCTGTACATTCTGAAAAAAGCAAGTTTCTGAATTAGAGAAGGTTAAATTTGAAATTTATATCCAAATAAACTGCTTCCTGGAAAAGGGAAACTGCAGAAATGGAGAAGAGCAGAATTTGTTTATGTGTGCCAAATTCATATGTTACCTTTCAGCGGAATAACTCAATTCCAGCACTTTGAAACTAAACAAAGGTATCATAGATTCAAAAGTGGCATCAAGAGAAGGAGAAGTTAGCAGTGAGCATTGATAGTAAACGAATGCTGATGTTAAATGTAGAAGCAGGAATTCAGGAAATGAATAACTCTGCAGAATAAGAAATGTTGCATTCCTGTGCCAATTAAGGAAATGAATTATAACTAGCTAGAGTTGTTGAAATATGAATTCTAAGTTTGAGAAGGCAGTGGTAATGTTGCTGCATTTGTTGCAAGATGAAGAGATTGTGATTTTCACAAGGAAACAGTGGTAATGAAGGTAGGGGTGCTGAATCTGATTTGCTGAGAAAGAGTGTTGATTTCTGGAATTGGTCAACTGCATGACAGTTTTTATATGAAGAAAAACCATAGAAAATAAAGGCAGAAACAGAGAAAGTATCAAGAACCTTTCCAAGTACTGAGAAGATAAAACAGTGAGTGTTAGAAGCTATATGCTAGATGTAGGGTTCCTGTAATTGGAAAAAAAAACTAGCTACTATTTGATTTTCTGGAAGTGGAATTCTTGAAATCAGAAATTTAGAAATCAGAGTCAGTTCTGAAACTGATCAAAATCTGCAGAAATTAAGCAGGATACTGGATAAATAGATTGTAATTCAGAAATAAAACTTTGAATCAAAGTTGTATCAGAAATCAGGAGCAACATCTAAACAAGGAAGGAAATCAAGTGAAGCTTTGTATTGAACTGGAACAAATGGTATTCTACTTTCTAGGGCATCTGCAGAACTGAGTTGACAGAAACAATAAATGTGGAATGTTGTAATGTTAATTGAATTCCTTGGAATCACAATTTCGAATTTGAAACTAAGACTTGGAATTCTGAAAGTTTCTATTGGTAGCTGCAGTAGTTGAAGATTGCTGAAGATGGAATTCATGAAATGTAACCAATCAGATTTATTTCTCTTAAAGCTTGAATTCGATCTGGATTTCTGAGCTTCTGTGATCTTTGATATGGATTCTGAATTTTATTTTTGAATTCATTAATTGAAGAAAGGAATTCAATTTTAGTAGTGTGGGATTGCTCGAACTGTACAGAATGCATAATTGGATAGAAATGAGCAGTGTGTAGAAATTCAAAAAATGCAGATGCAATTCTGTTGATTGAAACAATTGTGCACTGTTTCTTAACAGATTTTGGAATTTCAGTTGAACAATAGATTAATTTGGTAAACAGATTAAGATTGCAAGTAGAAGTTGAAGTTATATTGAAATTGCAGTCTGAGACGGTGTGATTTCTGCACAATCTGGATATGCAAGTGGCTGGAATTCTTATTCTTTGATTGCTGTAATGATCTGAGTTCCTGCTGGAATTGAGGTTTGGAATCAGATTGCTTGTTTACTTGAGTTCCAACAGAATGAAAACAGAGAGAATAAAACCTGCAAATTGAAAATAGAAACAGTGGCTAGATATATCAGTTTTTGGATACATGATTGTGGCATTGTCCGAGACGACCAATAATTTAAGTGTGGGGGAGGGAATTCTTCCTCTTTATAAGTTGATTGAGATTATTTTAGTCTTCAAATGCTGAAATTTAAGTGGGAAAACAAGAAAAACAGTGGCAAATCAAGATGTATTAAAGGTGTAGATAGAGTATCAAGATTCTTTGTTGGTCATTAAATTGAAGGGGAGGTTAGCTTGATACTTTGAATTGGTAACAACAAATGGTATTCATTTCTTTTCACATCAAATTGGTCAACTCATCAAGTCTATTCCTCCAATACTCTCATCTTCTCAATTTTTCATTGAAATCTTTTCTTTTGCCAATTTCATTCACTTTAATTGTTTTCCTTGCTTTCATTTTAATTCTTCATGATTAAATTCCTTTTGATTCATGTATGCTATGTTTATAGTGGTGGAGAATTAGAACATAAGCAAGCTTATGGTAGTGAAATGTTGTGAGTTGCATTGAGTAAGCTCCACTTATATGCATGATTGAGTGTGAGAGCTAGAATAGGTAAATACCTTGTGAGGTTGCAATTTGCTCAATTTTTCAATTGGATGGAGACTACCGTACTTACTGATTATTGTTTGGATTGAATTCATGATTGTTTGTGGTCCTTAGATGGTCTTAGTTAAATTCCTTTTACCATCTTCTAGGTATTGCTAGGAAAATGTTAGGGAGATGAATTCTAGTTGTTTCTTTGTTTTGTTGCTTGCTCGGGACGTGCAAGAATAAGTGTGGGGGAATTTGATAACCATCATTTTGTATTGATATTTTGATTCATATAAGCATATCATTTGATCTCATGTGTTAATTCCACATTTATATCATATTTCATGAATTGCATTCATTTGTGGACTTAATTACAAATTATATCATATTTGAGATATTTGATGCTAATATTTGGTTATATTCTTTGTAGGCATCAAAGGGCAAGGACTCTAGTTTGATCAACTTAGATTGAGTTCAAATCTGAGCTTAAATAAGGATATCCAGCTCTGGAACAATCTCTGCCGTTCATCCAATATCGGAGTAGATCTAAGACATCCGAGAAAAATCTGGTCCATCCAAGCCAAGGGGAAGTAGATCACAACCAGTGATCAAGATCTGAAGATTTGGATCGGATTTGGAGCAACTTCCACCGTTGGATCATTCCGAAGCAATCTCAACCGTTGACTCAGATTTCAGATCAGATTTAAGTGGGAAATGAGAAGCTACAGGGGGTTCGTCAAATTGCTATAGTACGATCTTCAAGAAATAGATGAGTGATCGCGAGCTTGTGATCTCCTCCAATCCACTCCACCGCCGGCGAGCAAGTGAGGTTAAGGGCACTTCCCTTCCTCCGGTGATCTTTCACAAGCAACCGGCGATGCCACTTCAATCATCTGATCTCAAACCACTGCCGCAACTTCATGCAAGAAAGAAGAAGCAGAGAAGGTGAAAAATCTGGTGGTTTTAGCCGATTCTTTTGTCTTCCGGCCGCGATCTTTCTTCCCTGAAGCTCCGCACCCATCTGAATGATCAGAAGTGTTTGCTTCTGCCTTTCTTCTGATCCTGTTCCATTCTAGCAGAGCCTATCTTCTCTTTTACTTTCATGACTGAGTTCTTTCTCCGAAACACATCAGATCCAAGCTAGGGTTTCCTAGTTTGATTAGTGAGAATCTTTTGGATGCTAGTTTTCTTATCTCTATTTGAATTGCTGTTCTGTTGTAGTTTATCATGGCATAGTTGATTCAAATTCCCTTGCTATTATTTTGGAACCTTTGATTAATACCACTATTCTTGATTCTTGATGTCTACACATAGATTTGCTTAATTGTTGCATTAGGTTATTCTTGTTTATCATTTCTTCCAATGCAGAAGTTTAGATTAGTTAGCTTCTTTGTTTGTTAATTTCCAAGAATTGAATTTGCAAATGTAGCATAGCTTTAGGTCCTTATTTCTTTTCTCTGTTCAAAAGTTAACTCTAAAATTCTCAATCTATACAGGAAACCCCAAGCCAATAATAATTGATTCTAAGACTATCATTTTACTGTGTACATTCGTTGGGAGACGACCTGAGTCATCTCTATGCTACATTAGTGTAGAATGAATTCGGTTACTTAATTCTTTTGATACCCTTTTCACGACAAAATTAGGGTTTATCAAGGAGCAGTCGGCGGCCGACATCGGCACTGGCGACCGACGTCGACGAGGAGGGAGGAAGAAGGTCCTCTTGGCGGCGGACCAAAAACGCAAACCAGACCCCCTTGTTTCATGAATAGTGCTCCCCTTAAAAACAAAAACCCTTATCATGTGAAAATATCTCTTTGCCCTTGCCACCCTCTTCCTTTAATCCTTGCAGGGGCACTAAGATAGATCTGTATCATTATTTATTTAGTATATTGAAAAATTTTTTATTAATAAATATGGTTAGTAAACATTATTCACGAACATTGTTCATGAATATTATTCACGAACATTAACAAGCTGAACATATATGTATTCAAGTTTATTTATTTAATTTAACGAGTTGTTGAAGTTTATTTATTTAATTAATCATATGTATATTGAAACTAATATAAATAAATTCTTATTAAATTGAACATTAAATTTATATATGAAGGTTTGATTATTAGGCCATCAAATTAATTTGGCACCATGCTGCGCAAATTATTGTATTGGGTCGTTTCACTGTTATTGGGCAACTATGTATTTGTTGGGCCTAATACTAGCCCAGTTCACTTTGTTAAGTCATATTTCACATTTAATGTGCAGAGTTTATTGTGTTGGTCTATCATATTAACCCAGTTCACTTTTGTAGGCAAGTTTACACTTTATTAGGCCACCGTATTTCCCCATCTCATTCAGGGTCGATTCATCTTTTCAGCCGGCATATCGGCCCAATTTATTTTATTGGACGACCATATTGGCCCGGGTATTTATTGAACCACCGACCACCACAAGGTCTACTAAAATTTGTTGGCTACTCGAGATTTAGTATAATTTTAATGGACCAGATTTAGGAGTGTAAATGAATCAAGTCGCTCATGAGCTATTCAAAATTTGATTCGATAAAAACTAATGAATCTCTTTAAGATAAATAAACTAAGTACAAATTTCACAATACTCGACTCGTTAGTTAGTGAACATGTTCGTTAGTAAACTCATGAATTAATTTTTAAATAAAAAAATAATAGTTTTGATATTGAATTTATAGATTTTACACTCTACTTATGAAAAATATAGATAAATATATTAAATTTATTTATTAGAATAAAATTATAAATTTTAATAAGAATATTATAATTTTTTCTAAATATATAATTTAATTTTTAATGAATATTTAAATTTATAATTTATATTTATTAAGTTCATTTAGGCTCGATAAAAACTCGAATAAGTTCATAAGTCATGAATATATTCATTAAATAAAATTCGAGCTTAGCTCGATATAAACGAGTCAAATTCAAATATTCAAGAGTTCAACTTGACTCAATTATAAACGAGTCAAACTTACATATTCAAAAATTCAGCTCGACTCAATTACACCTCTAGCTAGATTGATGACCCAATATAAGTTATTGTAAAAAGTAATTATACTCATTATATCCCTCATAATTCATCCCAAAAAGGTAAATTACATTATCAAATTTTAGCCAATTGTCCAATGCAAGTGATAAGTTAGAGAAGCATCCAATAAAGTCTAACTGGCTTGGATTATGGCCCAATTTAATTCATTTGGGTGTAGGGTTGTAAATGAACCAAGCGTTCATGAATAAGCTTGGTGTTCGGTTTGGTAAGAGCTTGTTTATGTTCGTTCAATATACATAAGATTAATTAAACAAACAAGCTTGAAAAACTTGTTAAGCTAAACAAACAAGCTTGAGCATATATGTGTTCAGCTTGTTAACGTTCGTGAACAATGTTCGTGAACAACGTTCATGAACAATGTTTACAAACCATATTCATTAATAAAACTATTTTCAATATGTTAAATAAATAATAAAATAAAATAAATAAATAAATTTAAATTATCAAGCTCAATAATCAGTCAAACAACTAAAAGTTTCAAACAATCAAATAATCTTGAATTGCGAGCTTGATAACATCTAAACGAACCAACCTCGAACCAAGCTCAAGCCAAGCTCGAACCAAGCTCAAGCTAAGCTTGAATTAAGAGCTTGATAACATCTAAATGAACCAAGCTCAAGCCAAGCTTCAAACAAACTCAAACTCATAAAAAATAAACCAAGCCAATCTTGAACATTCATTTCAAAAGCTTGGTTCATTTTAAGCTCGGCTCGGCTCGGCTTGGTTACCTTATTAAACAAGTTTGAACACCCCAAAGATCGGCTCGGTTCGGCTTGTTTACAGCCTTATTTGGTGTTAGAATGTATACTAAAAACCTAGCTTTTTGTATAAATATTTATTTTGAAATGAGAATCACATTGATCAAATGTCTGTATTTAGTTAAATGCAGTTGCCCATTTAATTTATATTATAGATAACATGGTGTGTGGTGTCACACATAAGATCATATTATCAGTTCCTTATAAATTATAAATAGAAGCTCACAACCAAGATGGATTGGGACAAACCATTGGAATGGTTGTAGTGTAATTTGGTACTAATTTACCTTAACTATAAAATTACACTAGTACACTATGTGTGTCTAGAGCAAGAACATTTGAGGTTGTTCCTTTTATATTGACTACATAAAAGAACAGAACCTCTGCTATTATGGATGTGTGTACTCTTAATCCCGATATAATAACAAGCACATGTAATTAGTATTTATTTCTTTAATTTATCAAAGGGTGAGATTTATTCGTTAAATCAATAGGCCCGATAAGTTGGGAAATAATATTATTTATATGATGTATTGTTGATTATAGAAGAAAACTGTGTCCTATTTATTAGGATGATGATGCCCCCTTGAGGAGCTCATAAGGATTGTCATGTAAATCCTGCAGGTGGACTTATTTCCGACATGACAATGAAGTTGAGTGGTACTACTCTTGGAGCTAGATGTTAATTAAGTGAGTTGTCAGTAACTCATTTAATTAATGGACATTCAATATCTTAAACACAGGGAGATTAACGCATTCATGATAGAAGGAGCCCATAATATAATATGGGATTGGTGCGGTAGTTCAATAATAACTCTTTAGTGGTATGAGTTATTATTGATGAACTTGAGTTGGGTGTTCGAGTCGAACACAGGAAGCTCAAGCTCATTTGGAGGCCAAAACCAATTTCTCCTTTAGGTCCCTGTTGTAATCTCTATGTATAAAGCTTCGCATCGACTCAAGTCATCCTTATGGCCGACCACATCCTTGCTTGGTGCCCAAGCAAGGAGCCGACCAAGATGGGTTTAAAAGTGGGTTTTTAGTTTTTTAAATCTTTTTCTTTTTGTAGCCATCTACAATCTTTTAAAAGAGAGATTTTAAATTTTAAAAACTTTCATTTTTTGAAGCCATCCATATGGTTTTAAAAGAGAGTTTTAAATTTTAAAAAATCTTTCCTTTTATAGCCTTCTACAATGATTTAAAAGAGAGATTTTATTTTTATTAAAACTTTCCTTTTTTTATAACCATGATTTAAAAGAGAGGTTTTAATTTTAAAAATCTTTTCTTTTTGTAGCCATCTACAATATTTAAAAGATGGATTTTTAATTTTAAAACTTTCCTTTTGTAGCCATCCACGATAGAAAATTTAAAAGAGAGATTTTAATTGTTGTTAAAATCTTTCCTTTTTAGCCATTACTAAGGATTATAAAAGAGGATAGATGGTGCCTTAGAAATAATAATCATCTACAAAATTTCTATTCCTCTTCTATTCTCCTTGTGGCCGACCCCCTCATATTCTTATTCTCCCCTTGCTTTCTCACCTAAGGTCGGCGACATCAAGAAACTTCAACCATCTTGTGGCCAACGGGTTGCAAGGAAGAAAGAAGAACAAGAGGTGGTGTTCCTAGCTTTGATCCCTTGGTGGCCGAAAGTCTTGGAAGAAAGAAGGACTTGGGTGGTTTTTGCATCTTGGTAGATCGTCGCTCACTCGACGTCCAAAAGGAGAAGAGGAATATAGCAGAAAATCAAGAGGTCTTTAAGCTACGAAGAAAGGTATGACTAGTTAATTGTTTCTGCTGTGTACTAGTTTATTTTTCCTTTGTATGGATCCTAAGTACCAACACAAGAGGCTAGCGATCTTGTGCTTTGATTGAGGTCTCTATAGTTTAACCTAGGGTTTACTGTAAGGAGTTTAAATATTCAATTTATTTGAAAGGCTTTGACTAGGAAGTGGTGGATGATCCCATACCCAAGAAGGCCAAGTGCCTCGCCAACGACCTGGAAGCCAATCCTTGAAATAGATATTTAATCAACTTCTGTAATATGGTTTAACTTCTGATGAACACATGGGTTGAACTTGGATTAATAATGTTAAATTTCATTTGTAATCCAAGTTTAACTTCTGAAAAGCACATGGGTTGCTAGGAAAAATTCTGTGCTTGTATAAATTTTTGTACAGGGGAAACAGAACAGAATTCCTAGTAGCACCAACAATTGGTATCAGAGCTAGTTTTCTGCCTCTATGTGTTTAATTTTCAGTTAAATTATGCACTTTTCATACATAAATTTAGGCAAAATAATAGTAGGATGTGCAAATAGATTAACTCTGCGGTTGCAGACATCCTAGTTACAACTATTATGGCCCTATTGTGTTTGTGTGTGATTTGGACCCTCGATCATGTTGAGGGCATTTTATGTGTGTGCATGATTGTAATTATTAAATATAGCAGGAGCTGTACTAGTTTTAAGATTTTACATTCTGTTCGATCTAGATTATATGTACATTCTCTTGTGGAATATATAATCGATAAATGTAAAATTTTATTTTTGTCGAGGATCGTATCCTTGCGAGGTGTGGTGCTTTTTGAGGACCAGAGGTGCAGCGGAAAAGGAAGGAAGATAAATGCGACGACATGACTCGTTGGCGACAGTTAGGGTTGGTGGCACACGGAGGACAGCTATGGATGAGGCCATAATAGTTGGAAAATTATTTTTTTATATTTATTACCTTTTATGCTGTTTATATGTGTTGTGTGTGTGCATGTTAAAATTCCTCGTTTTAAATAACTAAGTGGGAGAGGAATTATTTAAATTCCACGGTATCCATTACTGGTTTATAGGTGATGCATTCAAACTTGCGCATTGGCTTTGAGTGTCTTCCTCCACATCGGATGAATTTGTTTGCGGATCACTAGATCAAACTCTCTTTATGGATGATTATAGGAAATTATTTAGGTTTGTGTGATCTTCTCTATCTGAAGGGGCACAATCCTATTTAATGAACTAAGTATCAAGTAATGGTATACACTTAGGCGCATTTAATAGTATCCTCCCCATCGAAGTCACTGTTATTATTTGTGTGATCGAAGAAAAATCAACTATTAATTTTATTTGCCATAAAGTTAGGTTGACAAGATAATAAAATTAAAGGGTAAAATCCTCTCTTACAAATGTTAGAATTTGTATATGTCCACACTATCGTGGCATACAAAATTCACGGTGTTTTGAAGTGTTGGTGAATTTAAATGATATTATTTGAGGAATCAATATTATTTTAAATTTTAAAGTTTTGACCAAATATTTTGTGATTCTTAGGATTTTAAATGGCTTTCAATCCTCTTGTTGTTATATTGAAAGAAAATAAACTTACTGGTTCCAATTACATTGATTGGAAACGAAACTTGGGCATTATCTTAACTGCTGAAGGTTATAAGTTCGTACTTTTTGAGATTTGTCCAAGCCTGCCTAATAGTGATTCTAGTGAAGAGAAAACTGAGTATCATAAGAAATGGGGCAGGGCAGATGAGATAGCGCGATGTTATATTTTGGCTTCTATGTCAAATGTGCTGCAATATTAACATCAGGCCATGCCTACCGCTTATGACATGATGCACAATCTCAAGGAACTCTTCGAATACTAGAATCAGGCTACTAGGCAGGAGGCTATGAGAAACTTGATGACGACCACCATGACTGAGGGGACACCCGTAAAGGATCATATTCTCAAAATGATGGCTCTTTTGAATGAGATGGAAGTCCTTGGAGTAGAAATCGATGGGGAAACCCAGGTCAATATCATTCTCCAAACGCTGCCTAAAAGTTTTGAGCAGTTCCGCCTGAACTACAACATGAACAAAAGAGTTTATTCATTGGCGGAACTTCTGACAGAACTTCAAGCAGCAGAAGGGCTATTTCGTCAAAGTTCTCAAATTCACATTGCTGAAAATGTTTCTGCTTCTAAGCTGAAAGGTAGAAAGAAGAAAAAGAAACAAGTTGGTTCGGCAAAGAAAGTGAATCGATCTCTAGGGATTGGGCCGCATACAGGTGTGAAGAAGCCAAAGGGCAAGTGCTTCACATGCAAGCAGTCTGGGCATTGGAAAGTGGACTGTCCTCGCAGAAAGGAGAGCACTTCTGCGATGCAAGAAAGTTTTTTGTTAAAACTTTCTTTTTTTGTAACCATGATTTAAAAGAGAGATTTTAATTTTAAAAATCTTTCCTTTTTGTAGCCATCTACAATGTTTAAAAGAGAGATTTTTAATTTTAAAACTTTTCTTTTATAGTCATCCATAATAAGAAATTTAAAAGAGAGATTTTAATTATTGTTTAAATCTTTCCTTTTTAGTCATTACCAAGGATTATAAAAGAGGATAGATGATGCTTTAGAAATAATAATCATCTTCACAATTTCTATTCCTCTTCTATTCTCCTTGTGGTTGACCCCCTCATATTCTTATTCTCCCCTTGCTTTCTCACCTAAGGTCGGCGACATCAAGAGGCTTCAACCATCTTATGGTCGGCGGGTTGCAAGGAAGAAAGAAGAACAAGAGGTGGTGTAACGCCTGAAAATTCTCGAAACTGCATTATAAATATTCTACGATTTTTCTAGAATTTTTAGATATTTTTCCGGAATTTTTCGAGTAGCGGAAGCAGCAAAAATAAATAGAACCGCAAAATAGCTTAGGCGGGAATCGAACCCGAGACCTATGGTTTAGGGGTAATGTTAGTAACCGGTTGAACCCAGCAGGGCCGTGCTGAGAGAAAGGAGAACCAAATATAATTATAATTGAGTGGGGCCAAAATACCCACTTATTATAAATAGGAAACTTAAAGAGGGTTTGGTTTATTTTATTTTGGTTCGGCACATCCTTCTCCACCGAAACCCTCTCACGCCACCTCTCCCTTTTCTTCCTCCTTCTTTCGGCGCCACACCAAGGAAGACCTAGGGTTCTTTCTCTAGGGCCCCAAGGACACTTTCTGGCGACGATTTCGACACGAGGGCGCACTCCTTCGCGAGAGGAACGCATAGACGCGAGAAGTTTCTCGAAAGGGTCATCTCCACCGGAATTCTAGCGAATAGAATCGTAAGAAATTACGAACCGGAGGTAAGAAACCCCTCACCTGCAGTATAATAGCTACCGTGTGATTTTTCTGTGCATTAGTTTAGTTATATGCGTATGTTTTCGACACATAGGGTGTATTTAACCCTCCTCGCAGGTTTAGGGATTTAGTGAGTACTTTAGATGGGCCGGACACATCTTTTCTCCTTCAGTTGGAGGTTTAGATGCTGTTGGGTGCCTAAAGGTAGTCTCCCTAATAGAGAGGGGAGTTAAAGCACACTAGGTGTTCGATTAAATGACCAGCTTAGAAAAGAATGCAACTTAGGCATTTTTATTAGCACGGTTGAATGCATTAGACGCATCTAAATTAGTAAATCAGTTTATTCTAGCTTATATGGGACTACGGTCCAATGGGTGGGCTCCCACAGTCGCCTCTAGGTTCAGACAACCTAGCTCTAGGTTCAGATAACCTAGAAAGAGTAATTTAGAACAGTTTAGCTATACTTAGTATTTTACTTTTCAGTTGGCACTATACTGGATTAGATATCCATTGGGCTGGGCTCCCATAGTCGGTCCCTAGGTTTAGATAACCTAGTAGCTCTGCTAAATTCGGGACTTGCAAACCCGGGTCTAGTTAGAGATGCGCGCATAGCACGTACAGTTGCCGGGCCCCTCAGCAGCATGTTTAGTATTTTCACTTATTATATGTATACGGTTTTCAACCTTTCACAAATTAGTTCGTGAATTCAGTACAGTTCTAGTAGTAGCTCAGTATTAGCGTAGCTCAGTTCTTAGTATCAGCTATGTTTTTCCCTGTGAATATGCATGATGACTTTATGTTTAGCTTTAGATATGCCATGATTGTATGCTTATATGCCATGCCATGCTTAGTTTATTCAGTATATCCAGCATATGTTTTAAACAGCATGATTTAAAATCATATTTGCATCGTTGCATGTTTTGTGAGGTAGATGGTTTCTTACTAAGTTTTTTAGCTTATAGATACTACTTTTCTTATACTGCAGATAAAGGTAAAGGAAAAGTGGATCAGTAGCGGAGGCTGAAGGGCAATGCTATCAAGATGTGTGTGGGCAGGAGTTGGAATAAAGATCTTTGGAATCTAAACAGTTTTACTTCAGTATTAGCACTTTGCGTTTTTAGTTTTCATTATTCCGTTTTGATTGTTAAGTGTTATGAGATAGCAAACCATGCACTATGTAGTATGCCAGGTTTAGAATGTTAGTAGTTTTATATTAGTGTGATTTGCATTGGTTTAGAGTTGTTGTGTGAGGTTTTGGCACGCCAAAGTGCTGAAATCAGATTCCGGCGAATCGAACTCGATCGGTCCGGACCGATCGGGGCTCGATGCCCTGGATCGATCGGTCGACCGATCGACAGGACTGATATGCTCATGTCCTCGGATCGGTCGACCGACCGACCCAAGACGATATAGTAGCGTTCGAGAGAATTTGGTGCACGGATCGGTCGCCGACCGATCCAGACATACTGGATCGGTCGTGACCGACCGATTGAAACAAACGACCCGCGACTCCGATCGATCGTGGATCGATCGCATAGGTAGTTGGGAAGTTTAGTTTCTAGTCCCTAGCTCAGTTGGGATGTTTAGTTTCCCCTCCTTAGCATGTGTACACCAGCAAAGAAGGTCTTTAGACCTTTCTTATCAGTTGTATCCGTCCTTAGTAGAGTAAAATTTTAATTAGCCCAGCTTTCCGCACAGTATAGTTTAGCATAAATTGTAGCGACCGGCCTTACAGCCAGTACCCAGAAGGTGGGTCGTTTCAGAGTGGTATCAGAGCAGTGTTCCATACTTCCTACACACACATCAGCATTGAACCTGCAGCTTCCAAGTAAGAACATCTCTCACTTTATTTATGTTTCCTGTTTTCATGTTAGAAGTAAATGAAGCATGTTTAGTATGTGATAGTATATAACATGATAGCAATAGTTATACAATTATAATTGTATTAGTTATGCATGTCCTGTCCTCCATGTCTTTAGAAATGGCACGGGGACGCCCAGCTAGAAGGACACCAGCTACTGAGCCCCAGCATGAGGCAGGCAGTTCAGTGCCTCCCCCAAACCTTACAGCATTAGTGGCTCAGTTACAGCAGCAGCTAGCTGAACAGCAACAGGAGATAGCCACCCTCAGGGCTAATCAGCAGAATACCCCCACAGTCACCCCGGAACCAAATCTGACGACTCCAGTAGTCTTAGAGGTTCCACCAGCTCAGCCTATAGCGCCAGCGCCAGCACCAGCACCAGCACCAGCAGCCCCAGCAGCTGAGCCAAGAAAGGAAGCCTATCGGCACTAGTGAACCATGGGATGCACAAGCCTGGTTCAAAACACTGGAGAGCACGATGGAGCTTCTGGACTGGCCAGAACACGAGAAGGTGAAGTGTGCCTCCTTCTGCCTGACAGGAGACGCACGCATGTGGTGGGAAAGAATCAGAACGAAGCGTCCAGTGAACCAGATGTCATGGGCTGACTTCGAGAAAGAATTCTTCGAGGAGTTCTTTCACATACGGGTTACAAACTGCCACTATACGAGTTCAGCTGAGTTTCGTGGGCAACCTATCGACGAGGAAGCGTGAAGAAATTCAACAGTTGACTCGCCTATGCCCAGAGCTAGTTAGCGAGAGAAGGAACAAATTGGTTGATGCTCAAGATCGAGGCCGAGATAGCGATGAAGCGTGTGGTGGCATACATAGGCCACAAACCACAGAGGAGTTAGTGAGCAGTGCCTTGACCACAGAGCATTACCAGAACAGCATAAAGCAGCAGAAGCAAGTCTCCTCAGAGTCCAAAGGCCAAGGAAACTCTCACACTCAGAAACAGCAAGGCCACAGCTCTAACTGGAAAGGGAACTCCAACAGCAAGCGCAAATCAGGGAGTGACCCAAAAGGAGGACCCTCTAGCAAGCGACCCTGTTATCCAAAGTGTGCTACTTGTGGGAAATTCCACCCAGGGGTTTGTCGCAAGGGCACACAAGGATGCTTTGAATGTGGACAAGAAGGGCACATGGCCAAGCAGTGCCCAAACAAGACCGGTCTTCCTCAGCCACAGCAGATTCAGTATGCAGGCCAGCCAGCTTAGTTGTATCAGATGCAGGCCGCTCTAGAAGGTCCACTTATCAGCCAGGGCAGATTAGAAGCCCCTCCAGCTATGGCAAATGCGAGGATCTACTCACTCACCAGAGAGGACGTAGCCAATGCCTCGACAGTTGTCACATGTCAGATTAGCATTTTTCAGTATAATGCTACTGTTCTATTTGATACTGGGGCAACCCATTCATATATAGCCCGGATGTTCTCCAAAAAATTAGAAATACCCTCAGAGGTACTCAGTGGTCAGTTTTTGACGGCACTACCTTCAGAAGAGATCATGGCATCCACGCACTGGCTCAGAGCAGTGCCAGTCATTATAGCAGACAGAGAGCTCTTTTGTGATCTGATAGTGCTAGAGATGACCGACTATGATGTTATCTTTGGAATGGACTTTCTGATCAAGTACGGTGCTACCATAGAGTGCTGTAAACAGAAAGTCATCTTCCAACCTGAAGCGGCAGTGCAATTTGAATACAGCGGGGAACCAAAGAGAAAGGCCAAGAAGCTTCTCTCAGCTATGAAAGCACAGAAGCTACTGGATTCAGGATGTACAGGATTCCTAGCACATGTAGTCAACGCCAGCCAGGATAAGAACCAACAGCTAGCAGAGGTTCGAGTCGTATGTGACTACCCAGCAGTCTTCCCTGAAGAGTTACCAGGCTTAGCACCAGACAGGGAGATTGACTTTGAGATAGAGCTCATTCCCGGTACAAATCCTATCTCTAAAGCGCCTTATCGCATGACTCCAGCAGAACTGAAGGAACTTCAGGAGCTGCTCGACAAGGGTTTCATACGCCCGAGTCACTCGCCAGGGGAGCGCCTGTATTGTTCGTGAAGAAGAAGGATGGAAGCATGCGACTGTGCATAGACTACGGATCACTGAACCAAGTCACGATCAAGAACTAGTATCCCCTTCCCGGAATCGATGATCTGTTCGACCAAGTGAAGGGAGCAGCAGTATTCTCTAAGATAGATCTCGGATCAGGTTATCATCATGTGAAGGTTAAAGAAGGAGATATACCCAAGCAGATTCGGAACAGATACGGACACTACGAGTTCGTAGTCATGCCCTTTGGTGTAGCCAATGCTCCAACTACATTCATGGATCTCATGAATATAGGAGTATTTAGATAAGTTTGTTATTGTGTTTATCGATGACATTCTTATCTATTCAGGAACTCAGGAAGAACATTCAGAGCACCTGAAACTAGTATTGCAGACCCTTCAGCGGAACCAGCTATACGCCAAGTTCACGAAATGTGAATTTTGGTTAGATCAGGTGTCCTTCCTGGGTCACATCATCTCAAAGGATGGTATTATGGTAGATCCCAGCAAGATAGAAGCAGTAAGTAACTGGAAGAGACCTAAGAACGCCAGCGAAATCAGGAGCTTTCTGGGATTAGCAGGATATTACAGAAAGTTTGTAGAGGACTTCTCCAGGATAGCCTCCCCACTAACAGCTCTTACCAGAAAAAACAGAAAGTATCAGTGGATAGAGGACTGTGAGAACAGTTTCAGCGAGCTGAAAAGGAGATTGACCAGTGCTCCCATTTTGGCTCTACCAGACAACACCAGCAGCTTTGACATCTATAGTGATGCCTCTAAGTTGGGACTATGAGCAGTACTGATGCAAAATGGCAAGGTGGTCGCCTATGCCTCCAGAAAACTCAAGGATTATGAGAAGAATTATCCTACTCATGACCTTGAGCTTGTAGCAGTAGTGTTCTCTCTCAAAATTTGGAGACATTACTTATATGGAGCTCAGTGCAGAGTGTATACAGATCATCAGAGTCTGAAGTACTTCTTCACTCAGAAGGATCTGAACATGCGACAGCGCAGATGGCTTGAGTTGGTCAAAGACTACGATATAGACATCCTCTACCATCCAGGGAAAGCCAATAAGGTAGCCGACGCACTTAGCAGAAAATCCAGTGCTACCTTATTATCTCTAGCAGCCATGTCACCAACCCTACAGAAGGAGATCGTAGATTTCGGTCTTGAACTCATCATTGGACAGCTCTCTACTATGACCTTAGAGTCTACCTTGCTTGGTGATATTCAGTCAGCGCAGGAGCAGGACCCTGAAATTCAGAAAATCAAGCAAGGGCTAGCAGAACCAGAAAGTAGAGAATTCAGAGTGTCCGATAGAGGGGTGTTGTATTTTGGTGACAGACTCTGTGTTCCAGATCAGGAGGAACTACGGAGACAGATTTTAGATGAGGCTCACAGGACTCCCTATGCGATGCATCCAGGTTCCACCAAAATGTATCAAGGACTGATCGTGATGGCGAGTACTTCTTAGGAGAGTTTAGGAGTTACTTATCAGAGAGATTTTTCAATCCCAACTGTCTGCACCTGGTACACCCCAACAGAATGGTGTGGTAGAACGAAGGAATAGGACTCTTATGGAAATGGTTAGATCAATGACGAGTTATTCAGAATTATCAAATTTATTTTGGGGATATGCTCTGGAAATGACAGTGTGCATTTTGAACTTGGTACCTTCTAAGTCAGTAACCTCTACTCCCACAGAATTGTGGAATGGACATAAGCTTAGTCTGAAACATATTTGGATTTGGAGTAGTCCAGCACATGTGCTGAAGGGAGACACAGATAAGTTGGAATCACGTACAGAAGTTTGTTTGTTTGTGGGTTATCCTAAAGGAACGAAAGGTGGTTTATTTTATAGTCCTAAAGATCAAAAGGTCATTGTTAGCACCAATGCCCGATTTTTAGAAGAAGACTATGTAATGAATCACAATTTTTAAATTTAAAACTCTATTTTAAAACCATGTGGATGGCTTCAAAAAAGGAAAGTTTTTAAAATTTAAAATATCTCTTTTAAAACATTGTAGATGGCTTGATACGCTCTAATTTTGTCGTGAAATGGGTATCAAAAGAATTAAGTGACTGAATCCATTCTGCACTAATGTAGCATAGAGATGACTCGGATCGTCTCCCAACGAATGTAAACGATAAAATAATAGTCTTAGGATCAATTATTGTTGGCTTGGGTTTTCTGTATAAATTGGGGATTTCAGAATTGACTTTTGAACAAAGAGAAGAAGTAAGGACCTAAAACTATGCTACATTTGTAAATTCAACTCATGGAAATTAACAAGCAAAGAAGCTAACTAATCTAAACTACTGCATTGAAAGAAACGACAAACAGAGGTTACAACAATTAAGCAAATCTAAATTGTGTAGACATCAAGAATCAAGAACAGTGACCTTAACCGAAGGTTTCAAAGCAATAGCAAGGGAATTTGAATCAACTATGCATTGATCAACTACAACAAAACTAAAATTCAAATAGAGATGAAGAAACTAGCATTCAGAGGATTCACACTAATCAAACTAGAGAAACCCTAGCTTGGATTTAGTGTGCATCGGATGAAGAACTCGGCGATGAAGACAAACAGAGTAATTCGGTGTTATTGATGATTGGCAAAGCTTCAATCAGAGATGGGTGCGGAGCTTCAAGAAAGGAAGATAATAGGCCGAAAGACGAAGGAATCAGCTCACCACCAAACTGCTTCTCCTTCTTTGCTTCTTCTTCCTCGCATGAAGTCATGTCAAAATTGGTGTTCAGATGGTTGAGATGGCATCGCCGACTGGAAGATGGATGATGACCGGAGGAAGGGACGCCCTTGACCTCTCTTGACCATCGGTGGTGGAATGGATCGAGGAAGAAGATCGTCGGAGAAAGCTTCCTCTGTTTTTGACACGAGGATAAGAAGAATTCACCCCATCCCCTATAGCTTCTCATTTCCCATTTAAATCAGATCTGAAATCTGAGTCAACGGTTAAGATTGCTTCGGATTGATCCAACGGTGGAAATTATTCCAAATCTGATCCAAGTCTTCAGATCTTGATCACTGGTTGTGATTGACTCCCCTGTGGCTTGGATGGGCTGGATAATGATAGATGGCTCAGATCTCCTCAAGTCTTGAATGAACGGTCTATATTGCTTCAGAGCTTGATCTCTTCAATTAGCCCTAGATTTGAGCCCAAATTTGGTCTGATCTGATCTAATCCTTTGCCCCTTCGATCACCTACAAGACCACATTCAAATGATTAACCATAATTCCACAAATAGATGATATATTGCATCAAAGATCAAAATCAATTCATACTCTTAACATGTGATAAAATGATGGTTATCATGGCTACAAAAAGAAAGATTTAAAAAATTAAAAATCCATCTTGGTCGGCCCCTTGCTTGGGCACCAAGCAAGGATGTGGTCGGCCATAAGGATGACTTGGGTAGATGCGAGGCTTTATACATAGAGGCTACAACAGGTACCTAGAGGAGGAATTGGTTTTGGTTTCCTGATGAGCTTGAGCTTCCTGTGTTCGACCCGAACACTCAACTCAAGTTCATCAATAATAACTCATACCACTAAAGAGTTATTATTGAACTACCGCATCAATCCCATATTACATTATGGGATCCTTCTTATCATGAGTGCGTTAATCTCTCTGTGTTTAAGATATCGAATGTCCATTAATTAAATGAGTTATTGACAACTCACTTAATTAACATCTAGCTCTAAGAGTAGTACCACTCAACTTCATTGTCATGTCAGAACTAAGTCCACCTACAGGGTTTACATGACAATCCTTATGAGCTCCTCAAGGGGGCATCATCATTCTAATAAATAGGACACAGTTTCCTTCTATAATCAACAACACACCATATAAATAATATTATTTCTCAACTTATCGGGCCTATTGATTTAATGAATAAATCTCACCCTTTGATAAATTAAAGAAATAAATACTAAGTACATGTGCTTGTTATTATATTAGGATTAAGAGTACGCACATCCATAATAACAGAGGTTCTGTTCTTTTATGTAGTCAGTATAAAAAGGAACAACCTCAAATGGTCCTGCTCTATATACACATAGTGTACTAGTGTAATTTTATAGTCAAGATAAATTAGTACCAAATTACACTACAACCATTCCAATAGTTTATCCCAATCCATCTTGGTTGTGAGTTTCTATTTATAATTTATAAGGAACTAATAACATGATCTTCTGTGTGACACCACACACCATATTATCTACAATATAAATTAAATGGACAATTGCATTTAACTAAATGCAGACATTTAACCAATGTGATTCTCATTTCAAAATAAATGTTTATACAAAAGCTAGGCGTTTAGTATACATTCTAACAATCTCCTACTTATACTAAAAGACTATGCTACCATATATGTTGCCATACATCTGATCCCCATCCCCTCAACATGCCCATCAAAAGCTCTCGCCGGAAAGGCCTTAGTGAAAGGATCTGCCAGGTTATCTTCTGATGCAATCTTGTCGACAACAACTTCTCCTCGCTTTACAATGTCTCGTATCAGGTGGTACTTGCGCTCAATGTGTTTACTTGCCTTATGGGCTCGTGGTTCCTTCGAGTTTTCTACTGCATCACTATCATCACAATAAATTATGATAATTTTGGGCAAATCAGGAATCACATCTAAGTCCATCAAGTAGTTTCTGAGCCATACAGCTTCTTTGGCTGCCTTAGAGGCTGCCACATACTCAGCTTCCATGGTGGAGTCCGAAATGCATTTCTGCTTAACACTCCTCCATGATATGGCTCCACCTCCCAAAGTAAACACATATCCTGAGGTCGACTTACTATTGTCTCTATCTGATTGGAAATTCGAATCCATGTAACCCACAGGGAGCAAATCATCTGTCTGGTAAACTAGCATATAATCTCTAGTCCTTTTCAAGTACTTCAATATATGCTTTACGGCAGTCTAATGTCCTTGTCATGGGTTACTTTGATATCTGCTAACAATGCCCATGGCAAAATAGATATCCGGTCTCGTACATAGCATCACATACATTAGGCTTCCTATAGCCGAAGCATAAGGAACTGCCTTCATGTCCTCTATTTCCTTTGATGTTTTAGGAGACATCTCTTTAGATAAAAGTACTCCATGCCAAAAAGATAGAAAACTTTTCTTGGAGTTTTGCATGCTAAAACAAGCTAAAATAGTATCGATGTATGAAGCTTGGGATAAACACAACATTCTTTTCTTACGATCCCTTATTACTTTGATTCCAAGAATATGTTCATATTCTCCCAAATCCTTCATATCAAACTGCTTGGACAACCATACCCTTACGTCTGACAACACTTTAACATTGTTACCAATGAGTAAAATGTCATCTACGTATAGTATAAGAAATACCACCATGTTTCTGTCACTCTTCTTGTATACACAAGACTCATCCGGATACTGAATAAATCCATAAGACTGGATCACCTCATTAAACTGGATGTTCCCATATCTCAGAGCTTGCTTCAGTCCATAGATAGACCGATTGAGCTTACATACAAGATGTTCTTTGCCCTTCGCAATGAATCTCTCTGGTTGCTTTATATGGATATTTCCTTCAAGACTTCAATTAAGGAAAGCTGTCTTAACATCCATTTGCCAAATCTCATAATTCATATGAGCAACAATAGATAAACGAATCCGGATAGACTTAAGCATGGCTACTGGCAAAAAGGTTTCCTCATAATCGATTCCCTCTTTTTGAGTATACCCTTTTGTAACAAGTCTTGCTTTGAAGGTTTCCACCTTCCCGTCTGTCCCTCTTTTTCTTTTGTAGACCCACAAATTAGTTATGTGAATAAAAGTTAGACTCAGTTTAGCATTAATTAGTTTAGCTTAGGTATCAATTCAGTTTCTTATTGATACACATGATAGTTCTATGATTAGCTTTACATGTTAGCTTTTTAGTTAGTTTCTTCGCTATTTATGAGCATGATTAGTTGTACATGTTTAGTATTTCAGTTAGTTCCTTTGCTATTTATGAGCATGATTAGCTATACATGTTTAGTATTTCAGTTAGCATGATATGATTTCTTTGCTATTCATGAGCATGAGTAGCTATACATGTTAGTTTTCCAGTTAGTTGATTTCTTGGCTATTTATGAGCATGAGTAGCTTTACATGTTAGCATTCAGTTTTAGCATGTTTTTATTTATATACATGCATATCGAGTTTTGTGAGTAGGATAGCGCTCACTAAGCTTTTAGCTTATAGATACTATTTTCCTCCTACTGCAGATAAAGGAAAAAGCTAAAGTATAAGGAAGAAGGCGGCAAGGAGATGCTGTGACGGTGTGTGATGACTGGACTATGGAGAGATCCAGAATTAGCTGGCAAAATTGTCAAGACTTTTCTTTTAGTTCTCTTTTAATGTTATATTGAAATTGAGTTTATTTCCGCATTTGTAGTTTGATACCTCCTATTGTTGGATTGATATGGTTGTTTGCCATTGCTAGAGTAGTTTCATATTTTTATTGTGCTATTATACTGCGTGGTTGTGAAATTATATGTTTCAGCCGCCTGTGGCTGAGTATACATGTTATGTATCCCAGTTTGGAGTCACCGGTACAGGGGAGACTCTGCCGAAATTTTTTGGTAGAGTTTCTATGTGATTTTTAATCATACCGGTTAAGTAGAGTTAGTAGTCAAGTAGCGTCCACCTTTAGAGAATAGTAGTAGTGTAGAAAGGTGGGTCGTTACAGTTGGTATCAGAGCAGTTCCCATTCTCCAGCATCACACACATCAGCATCAGCCTTGCCGTCTTCCAAGTAAGAATACCTTTACTCTATTTATGTTTCTTGCTTTCATGTTTAGGAATAATTATAGCATGCTTATGTGTGATAGCCTCTAACATGTTTATAGTAGCTAGTTAAACGTGATTAGATTAGTTATGTACATCCTCTATGTCTTTAGAAATGGCACGAGGACGCCCAGCTAAGCAGGCACCAGCTACTGAGCCCCAGCAAGAGGCAGGCAGTTCAGTGCCCCTCCCAGACCTTACAGCATTAGTGGCTCAGTTACAGCAGCAGCTAGCTGAACAGCAACAGGAGATAGCCACCTTAAAGGCTAATCAGCAGAATACTCCCACAGTCACCCCGGAACCTAACCTAGTGACCCCAGCATTTATAGAGGTTCCACCAGTCCAGCCCACAGCACCAGTAGCTCCAGCAGCGGAAGCAAAGAGAGAGGCTTACCTGATCCAGTGGCAGCGAATCAAGCCCGAGAACTTCTCAGGCACCAGCGAACCATGGGATGCTCAAGCCTGGTTCAAAACACTGGAGAGCACGATGGAGCTGGCCGGAACAAGAGAAGGTGAAGTGTGCCTCCTTCGACAGAGACGCACGATGTGGTGGGAGAGAGTCGGAGCGGCGCCCAAAGGAACCGAGATGACATGGGCTAACCGAGAAAGAATTCTTGAGGTTCTTTCACATCGGGTCACAAACCGCCACTCGACGAGTTCACGGAATTTCGTCGGGGCAACCTATCTGTTGAGGCCGTGAAGAAATTCAGATCGCCTGCCATGTCCCGAATTAGTCGGACAAAAGGCGAGTTGGTGATGCTCAAAATGTTGAGGCCGGAAATAGCGATGAGCGTGGGGTGGCATACATAGGCCACAAACCCGGAAGAACTAGTGAGTAGTGCTCTGATCACCGAGCACTACCAGAACAGCATCAAGCAGCAGAAGCAAGTCTCCTCAGATTCCAAAGGCCAAGGAAGTTCAGATACTCAGAAATCTCAAGGCCACAGCTCTAACTGGAAAGGGAACTCCAGCAACAAGCGCAAACCAGAGAGTTACCCAAAGGGAGGACCAGCTAGCAAGCAGCCAAGTTATCCCAAGTGTGCTACTTGTGGGAAATTCCACCTAGGGGTTTGTCGCAAGGGCACACGAGGATGCTTTGAATGTGGACAAGAAGGGCACATGGCCAAGCAGTGTCCGAAAAAGACCGGTCTCCCTCAGCCACAGCAAATTCAGTATGCAGGCCAGCCAGCTCAGTTATATCAGATGCAGGCCGCCCTAGAAGGTCCACCTATCAGCCAGGGCAGATTAGAAGCCCCTCCAGCGATGGCGAATGCGAGGATCTACTCACTCACCAGAGAGGACGTGGCCATGCCTCGACAGTTGTCACAGGTCAGATTAGCATTTTACAGTATAGTGCTATTGTTCTATTTGATACTGGGGCAACCCATTCTTATATAGCCAGGACATCCGCCGAAAAGTTAGCAATACCCCCAGAGGTACTCAGTAGTCAGTTTCTAACAACATTACCTTCGGGAGAAGTTATGGCATCCACGCACTGGTTCAGAACAGTGCCAGTCATGATAGTAGACAGAGAACTCTTTTGTGATCTGATAGTGCTAGACATGACTGACTACGATGTCATATTTGGAATGAATTTCCTGATCAGATACGGTGCCTCCATAGAGTGCCGTAGACAGAAAGTCATATTCCAACCTGAAGCAGAAGCACAGTTCGAGTACATCGGAGAACCCAAGAGAAAAAGGGCAAGTTAAGTCCTCGATACGTAGGACCCTACCCCGATCATAGAGAGAATTGGGAAGGTAGCTTACAAGCTAGACTTACCTCAAGATATGTCAGCAATACACAATTTATTTCATGTGTCCATGCTAAAGAAGTGTATTCACGACCTTAGCCAAGTGATTCAGCCTCAGACAGTGTAGATCCAAGAGGATCTTAGCTATGATAGCAGACACAGATAGTGGACAGAGCAGACAAGATACTAGGAAACAGAGAAGTGTCATTAGAAAAAGTCATCTGGTAGAACCAGAAGCACGAGAAAGTTACTAGGGGAGCGTGGAGACAGCATGAGACAGAAATATATCCAGAATTATTCTAAGTTCGAGGACGAACTTTTTATAAGGGAGGGAGAATTGTAACGACCCAATTTTCCTTATTTTGAGTTCCAAATGTCCATAAAAATATTTGGAAATACTTTTAAAATATTCTAGAGATTTTTAGGAATTTTTAGAGTATTTTTATGTAATTTTTGGAGGTCGTTTAGTAGGGTTACAAAAAGAAAGAAGTTTTGATAAAAAAACGTTGAAGGTGAGATTCGAACACACGACCTCGGGTCGGACTGACCCAAGCAAAACCGGCCCAACCAGCTGAGCTACGCTCGTTTTGTTAATCATATATGGAGCGATATATATTTAAGTAATAGTTAGGAACAGTAAAATAATAGGAAATAAAATGGTTGCAGCTGGGATTCGATCCCTCGAGTTGGGCTTTAAGCAGAACGCAGCCCACCAACAGACCAGCTGCGGGTTTGTTAATAAAACCCGAATCAAGTTGTATTTAAGCAATAGTTAGTTAACAGAATATTAAAGTTATAAGAAGAGAACTTAGGTTTTTCCCCGTGACAAAAATCTTCTCTTCTCCTCTTCTCACGCGACGGCGCATCTCTCCACGGGGGAAACCGCAGCGAGCAAAGCTAGGGCATTGCGGTGGCCGGCGAGCACTCTTCTCCGAGAGGTCATCACACCACCGAGCTCCTCTCGTCAAGAAGAGGCGCGAGCACAAGAAGAAGCCGAGTATTTCAAGCCTCCGAGCCCTAGATCTTCTTCCTCTCCTTCGGTTGTAAGTAGGATAGCGCTCACTAAGCTTTTAGCTTATAGATACTATTTTCCTCCTACTGCAGATAAAGGAAAAAGCTAAAGTATAAGGAAGAAGGCGACAAGGAGGTGCTGTGACGGTGTGTGATGTGTGGACTATGGAGATATCCAGAATTAGCTGGCAAAATTGTCAAGACTTTTCTTTTAGTTCTCTTTTAATGTTATATTGAAATTGAGTTTATTTCCGCATTTGTAGTTTGATACCTCCTATTGTTGGAGTGATATGGTTGTTTGCCATTGCTAGAGTAGTTTCATATTTTTATTGTGCTATTATACTGCGTGGTTGTGAAATTATATGTTCCAGCCGCCTGTGGCTGAGTATACATGTTATGTATCCCAGTTTGGGGTCACCGGTACAGGGGAGACTCTGCCGAAATTTTTCGGTAGAGTTTCTATGTGATTTTTAATCATACCGGTTAAGTAGAGTTAGTAGTCAAGTAGCGTCCACCTTTAGAGAATAGTAGTAGTGTAGAAAGGTGGGTCGTTACAGCTGATGTGTGATGCAGGAGAATAGGAACTGCTCTGATAACAACTATAACACCCCACCCTCCTCACTACTGGTCTGTGAGGGCGGAGCGCTACTGGACTACTAACTTTACTTAATTAGAGTTGTTCACATGTAAAGATCAATACATAAACTCTAAAAAAACTCAAAACATACAATTAACTAGCAGCGGAAGACTAAATGACTCATCTAATACATTCTACTCAACTCTTTGTTAATAAATTCTTATGCTAAGTCCAAAGGCTTCTATAGTCCAGGCATCACACATCCATCCGCACCTCCTTGTCGCCTTCCTTTGCTATAACTTTTCCTTTCCTTTATCTACAGTAAGAGGAAATGCAACTATAAGCAAAATTGCTTAGTAAGTGCTATCTAACTCACAAAACTCGAATATGCATGTGAATAAAATAAATCTAAAACTGATTTGTGAAGTTTTGAAAACTATTTTCATAATAGATAAAAATAATAATCAAACTGCTGATGGGCATGGCAACTGTATTTGCTATGCGCGTATCCCTAACTAGACCCGAGATAGCTGGTCCCGAATCTAGTAGGGTTTACTAGGTTATCTAAACCTAGGGACGACTATGGGAGCCCAACCCAAGGACAATTAAGAGTCCAGCACAGTGCCACTTATAACAGTAAAATACTGATTTATAAGCTGATTTATTTTAATTACTTCTTCTTTAAATGTCTTGGCATTTTAACGAGCACCTTGTGTGCCAAAATCCCTAAAGTCTTGACTTTGGGATCTACTTAAGGCCTTGGCCTTTTTCTTTCTTTTCTTTATCTTTCTTGTACTTGTTAATATCTCTAATAAAAGAATGCTTCTTTAAAAACTGAAATGTTTAAACAAATTCTAACTTTGAAATGCATAAACAAAAAATCTGCATACTATGCTAATCAAAATTCTGCATACTATACTAATCAAGATTCTACATTCTATGCTACACTATTTCTGCATACTATGCAAACATAAATTCTGCACTATAATATTTAACCAAACTGCACTATAATCTTTTTCTTTAAAAACTGCACTATAAGTTCCACCAAAAATCTACACTACAAGTTCCACCAAAAATTTGCACTATTAATTCCACCAAAAATCTGCACTACAAGTTTCACCAAAATTCTGCATTATAAACTTTAAAGAAATCTGCACCATAAGCTCTTAAGAAATCTGCACTACAAGCTCTAAAGAAATCTGCTCTAAAGAAATCTGCATTTTAAGCTCTAAGAAATCTGCACTACAAGCTTAATTAAAATCTGCACTATAAGCTTACATAAAAATCTGCACTATAAGCTTAATTAAAAATATGCACTATAGGCTTAATTAAAATTTGCACTATAAGCTTAATTAAAAATCTGCACTATAAGCTTAATTAAAATCTGCACTATAGGCTTAATTAAAATCTACACTATAAGCTTAATTAAAATCTGCACTATAAGCTTAATTAAAAATCTGCACTATAAGCTTACATAAAAATCTGTATTATAAGCTTAATTAAAATCTGCACTATAAGCCTACATAAAAATCTGCACTATAAACTTAATTAAAATCTGCACTATAGGCTTAATTAAAATCTGCACTACAAGCTTAATTAAAATCTGCACTATAAGCCTACATAAAAATCTGCACTATAAGTTTAATTAAAATCTGCACTATAGGCTTAATTAAAAATATGTACTATAAGCGCTTCTCATTCTTCGAATTCAAGAAGAACAAAGGTCCGAAACTACTCCTATTGCAGGTGAGAAGCACTTACCTTTACGTTCTTGGGCTTACAACCGGAAAAAAACTTCTAGGGTTTGCGGGAATTGCAAGCTTCGACCCCTCCTTTGTGCTCACGGTTTCCCCTTGACGAGAGGATCACAACCATGTGAAGATCTCCCGGAAATCTCCCTTGGCCGGCCGCCGGAGAGGAACCCTAGATCCCCCCCTTTTTTTCCTTCGCCCAAACAGGAGACGCTGTGCCGTCGGGAGAGAAAAGGAGAGGAGAGGTTTAGGTTTTGGAAATTAATCCCTAAGTTCTCCCTTTTTATAACTTAATATTTCTGTTAACTATCTTAAATAAATTCGCTACCTTTTCTAAACAGACAAATCCAACATCAACTTATCCCTTTTATAATCCAATATTCTGTTAACTATCTTAAATAAATTTTGCTACCTTTTCTAAACAGAACCGCCTGCTTGACCACTTGGTCAGCCGGATTTGCTTAAGGCTTGGTTCGGCCGGAGGTTGCAGGTTCGAATCTCAGCTAATTTTCTTTATTTTTTACAACTTGTTTCTTTTGTTAAAAATACCAAACGAACTTCAAAAATTACATAAAAATACTCTAAAAATTTCTAAAAATCTCTAGATTTTTTCTAAAGCATTTCTAAATATTTTTAAGTACTATTAGGACTCGAAATGAGGAAATTTGGGTTGTTACATTTGTATGCCATGATAGTGTGGACGTATACAAATCCAAACATTTGTAAGAGAGGTTTTACCCATTAATTTTATTATCTTGTCAATTTGACAAATAAAATTACCTCAAACATCGTGAATTTTGTATGCCATGATAGTGTGGACGTATACAAATCCAAACATTTGTAAGAGGGGTTTTACCCATTAATTTTATTATCTTGTCAACTTGACAAATAAAATTACCTCAAATACCGTGAATTTTGTATGTCACGATAGTGTAGACATATACAAATCCAAACATTTGTAAGAGGGGTTTTACCCATTTTATTATCTTGTCAACTTGACAAATAAAATTATCTCAAACACCGTGAATTTTGTATGCCACGATAGTGTGGACGTATACAAAATCTGAACATTTGTAAGAGGGGGTTTTAATTTTATTATCTTGTCAACCTATCTTTATGACAAATTAATAGTTGGTTTTCCTTCGGTTACACAAATAATAGCAGTGACTCCGATGGGGAGGATACTATTAAATGCGCCTAAGTGTATACCATTACTTGATACTTAGTCCATTAAATAAGATTGTGCCCCTTCCGATGGGGAAGATCACACGCTCCTAATCAATTTCCTATAACCATCTGTAAAGGAAGTTTGATCTAGTGATCTGTAAACTGTAATGACCCGCCTTCTACTGGCTAGGCTGTAAGGCCGGACCATCACATTATGCTGTGCTAAGCTATATCCATGACCATTACTAAGTCTAGGTGCGGGAAACTATCACCTGGGTGGCATCTGGGATATGCTTCTTCTGTAACGACCCGCCTTCTACTGGCTAGGCTGTAAGGCCGGACCGTCACATTATGCTGTGCTAAGCTATATCCATGACCATTACTAAGTCTAGGTGCGGGAAACTGTACCAATTTAAAACCTTACTAAGCTAATACAGGTTCTTGGTCCTACAGGTGCTAAGGGATGCAATCTAAGGTATACATGGCATATCCTACATCCCCTATGGTCAAGAAGCTGAATTACAAGGTTTCCTAGTCGAAACCTTGCTTCCCAATCGATTCAGATTGAACTCAATCGATTGCAAGCTGTTGAATCGATCCATGGATCGATTCAGATTGCTACTGTGCTCGAGGTAATATTTTGGATCGATCGGCTGATCGATCCAGACTGGCCAATCGATCCAGTGATCGATTCCAGAGCTCTCTGTTCGCGGGAGTGATTTCCTGATCGATCGAACGATCGATCCCTGAACTCTCTATTTGCGACAGAATACGACTGGATCGATCGGCTGATCGATCCAGAAGCTTACTGTTTGAGGAACCAGGCTCCCAATCAATCCGCTGATCGATTGGGGTTTCTGATTTCGCAGCAAAACTCTGATTTCAGCACTGTTTCGTGCCAAACTCACCTACAAGAGTTCTATAATAGCTGGAAACATACCAATAACACATAACTAGGAATATGAGCATAAGTACTAACAATCTAAGCAAATCGTTCACGATTCAAGGCATTAAAATAGCTAGAAATGCAGAAAACAACACTATATAAAACTAAAGTCTTAGTTTGCTAATTTCTCCAAGATCTTTATTCCAGGTTCCTTCCATACACATCTTCATCGCATTGGCCTCCAGCCTCCGCTAGTCCATCCTTCCTTTACCTTTATCTGCAGTATAAGGAAAAGAGTATCTGTAAGCTTTCGCTTAGTAAGAAACCATCTACCTCACAAAACATGTGTACGATGCAACTTATGCTTTGAAAACATGCTATTTGAAATATATGCTGAACAGATGAGAACATGGCATGGTATCATACAACATGGAAACCAAAACTGATCATGGAACCATCACGTGTATCAATAAAGAAGAACTAAGCTGAAGCATGAACTGAGCTAAACTAAAACTAAGCTAAAACTGAATTTAAACTGTATACACAACTGATTTGTGAGTTTTGAAAACTATTTATCATAATAGATTAAAATACATAATCATGCTGCTGATGGGCCCGACAACTGTACGTGCTATGCGCGCATCCCTAACTAGACCCGGGTTTGCATGTCCCAAATTTAGTAGGGTTTACTAGGTTATCTAAACCTAGGGACGACTGTGAGAGCCCAACCCAATGGATATCTAATCCAGTACAGTGCCACTGCTAAAATAAAATACTGGTTATAGCTAAATTCTCTTATCTTGTTATTTCTAGGTTATCTGAACCTAGAGCTAGGTTATTTGAACCTAGAGGCGACTGTGGGAGCCCACCCATTGGACTGTAGTCCCATATAAGCTGTAGAAAAACTGCATATACTAATTAAATGTTTCTATTGCATTTAGTTAAACTATTAAAATGCCTAAGTCGCATTTTAATTGTGCTGAACATACTATCGAGCACTTGGCGTGCGCTGTTGTACACCCTATGTGCCAAAAATCCATAAACTACTAAACTAAAGCATGAAATCACACGAGAACTACTTATACTGCAGGTGAGGGGTTTCTTACCTCTTGCGCTAGTTTTCTTACGAATCTAGTTGCTAGTTTTCCGGTGGAGACGATCTTCTCGACAATTCTCTTGCGTCCACTCGTTCTTCTCGCGGAGAGAAACGTCCTCGTGTCGGAGTCATCACCGTAAGGTGCTCCTATGGACTTTGGGACAGAAAACTAGCCTTCTTGGTCTTGGGCGCCGAGAAGGGGAACGGGAGAAGAGAGGGCGGCGTGACTAGGGTGAGGGAGAGAGGTAAGTCACGATAAAAATTAAAACTCCTCACTTAATTCCCTATTTAAATTAAGGAATTAATTCACCCAACTCTAACTTAAATAAAATTGTTTCCCTTTCCTTTCAGCACGGCCCTGTTGGGTTCTCCTGGTTACTAGAGTTCACCTTAAGTCGTAGGACCCAATAGGTCTCGGGTTCAATTCCCACTTAAGTTATTTTACGTTTCTATTTATTTTTGCTACTTCCGCTACTCTAAAAATTCCATAAAAATATTCTAAAATTCTAGAAAAATCATAGAATATTTCTAAAATACTTTTGAGAATTTTCGGGCGTTACAATCCCCCATACCTTATAAAAAGTTCATCCTCGAACTTAGAATAATTCTGGGTACTTCTGTCTCATACTGGCTTCTGTCTCTCAAGTTGCCTCTTCTGCTTTGTGACTTTGTCAAATAACTTTTACTGATGGTACTTCCTTGTTCCACAATTTTTTAACTGTTCGGTCTATTATCTGAATAGGCCGACTATCATAGCTGACGTCTTTGCGGACTTGTACCGACTGGGGCTCAATCACCTGGGTGGCATCTGGGATATACTTCTTCAGCATGGAGACATGAAATACATTATGGATGGCTGACATCTCCTAGGGTAGCTCTAGCTCATATGCTACCTTGCCAACTCTTCTAGTGATAAGGTATGGTCCCACATATCTAGGACTTAGCTTGCCCTTATTCCCAAAACGCATTACTCCCTTAATGGGAGCCACTCTGAGGAATACTGTATCCCCAACTGAAAATTCTAGGGGTCTACGCCGTGTATCAGCATAGCTTTTCTGGCGGCTCTGAGCTGTCTCTATCCTCTGGCGGATCTGCTGTATAGCTACTGTGGTATCTGCTACTAGATCTGTCTGAAGTTCTAGTTCCTTCTGTTCACCACTCTCATACTAACAGATTGGAGATCTACACCTCCGCCCATAAAGAGCCTCGTAAGGTGTCATGCCGATGGTGGCCTGATAGCTATTGTTGTATGCAAATTCTGCTAAACTCAGATATTTGCACCAACTTCCCTTGAAGTCTAGGGCACATGCTCGGAGCATATCTTCGAGTACCTGATTTACTCGCTCCGTCTGACCATCTGTTTGAGGATGGAAAGGTGTGCTGAATTTTAACTTCGTGCCTAATGCTGACTGTACACACTCCCAGAAGTGTGATGTGAATCGACTGTCTCTGTCTGAAATAATGGTTCGTGGGACTCCATGTAGTCTAACGATCTCCTTGAGATACAACTGAACTAGCTGCTCCATGGAATAGGATATTCTGATAGCTAAGAAGTGGGCTGATTTAGTTAACCTGTCAACTATTACCCAGATGGTATCAAAACCATTCGTGGTTCTGGGTAGTCCCACTATGAAATCCATAGAAATGTCTTCCCACTTCCATTCTGGGATCTGGATAGGTTGCAGAACTCCTCCTGGTCTCTGGTGTTCTGCCTTGACTCTCTGGCAAGTCAGACAGGTGCTAACGTATCTAGCGATGTCTCTTTTCATCCCGGGCCACCAAAAATATTTCTTGAGATCTTGGTACATCTTGGTGGAACCTGGATGTATCGCATAAGGAGTCCTGTGAGCCTCATCTAAAATCTTTCTCTTTAGTTCCTCCTGATCTGGAACACAGAATTTGTCACCGAAGTACAACACCCCACTATCGGACACTCTGAAATCTCTACTTCCTGATTCTGCTAACCCTTGCTTGATTTTCTGAATTTCAGGATCCTGCTCCTGAGCTGTCTGAATGTCACCAAGCAGGTTAGGTGCTAATGTCATAGTAGAGAGCTGTCTCACTATAAGTTCGAGACCAAAATCTGTGATTTCTTTCTGTAGGGGCGGTGACATGGCTGCTAGGGATAGTAAGGTAGCACTGGACTTTCTGCTAAGTGTGTCTGCCACCTTATTGGCTTTTCCTGGGTGGTAGAGGATGTCTATGTCGTAATCTTTGACCAGCTCTAGCCATCTGCTCTGTCGCATATTCAGATCCTTCTGAGTGAAGAAATACTTCAGACTCTGATGATCTGTATACACTCTACACTGAGCTCCATACAAGTAATGTCTCCAAATTTTGAGAGCGAACACAACTGCTGCAAGCTCAAGATCATGAGTAGGATAGTTCCTCTCATAGTCCTTGAGTTGTCTGGAGGCGTAGGCGATTACCTTGCCATGTTGCATCAGTACTGCTCCTGTCCCAATTTTGAGGCATCACTATAAATGTCAAAACTGCCGGTGTTTTCTAGTAGAGTCAAAATGGGAGCACTGGTCAATCTCCTCTTTAGCTCACTGAAGATGTTCTCACAGTCTTCCGTCCACTGAAATTTTCTATTCTTCCTGGTGAGAGCTGTCAATGGGGAGGCTATTCTGGAGAAGTCCTCTACAAATTTTCTATAATAACCTGCTAGTCCCAGAAAGCTTATGATTTCACTGGCGTTCTTGGGTCTTTCCCAGTTACTCACAGCTTCTATTTTACTGGGGTCTACCATGACACCATCCTTTGAGATGATATGACCCAGGAAGGACACCTGATCTAACCAAAATTCACATTTCGTGAACTTGGCGTACAGCTGGTTCTGCTGAAGGGTCTGCAATACTATTCTCAAGTGCTCTGCGTGTTCTTCCTGAGTTCCTGAATAGATAAGAATGTCATCGATAAACACAATAACAAATCTATCTAGGTAGTCTCTGAATACTCTGTTCATGAGGTCCATGAAAGTAGCTGGAGCATTTGTCACGCCAAAGGGCATGACTACGAACTCATAATGTCCGTATCTAGTCCTGAATGCTGTCTTGGGTATATCCCCTTCTTTAACTTTCACCTGATGATAACCTGATCTGAGGTCTATCTTAGAGAACACTGCTGCTCCCTTTAGTTGATCGAACAGGTCATCTATTCTGGGAAGAGGATACCTGTTCTTGATGGTGACTTGGTTCAGTGCCCGGTAGTCTATGCACAGGCGCATGCTCCTGTCTTTCTTCTTCACGAACAATACAGGCGCTCCCCATGGTGAGTGACTCAGATGTATGAAGTCCTTGTCAAGCAGCTCCTGTAGTTGCTCATGAAGTTCCTTCAGTTCTGCTGGAGCCATGCGGTAAGGTGCTTTGGAGATAGGATTTGTACCGGGAATGAGTTCTATCTCGAATTCAATCTCCCGTCTGGTGCTAGGCAGAGTAACTCTTCAGGGAAGACTGCTGGGTAGTCACATACAACTCGGACTTCTTCTAACTGTTGGTCCTTGTTCTGACTGGTGCTGACTACATGTGCTATGAATCCCGTACATCCTGAATCCATTAATTTCTGTGCTTTCAGAGCTGAGAGAAACTTCTTGGCTTTTCTCTTTGGTTCTCCGACGTATTCAAACTGTACTTTTGCTTCAGGTTGGAATATGACTTTCTATTTACGGCACTCGATAGAGGCACCGTATCTGATTAGGAAGTCCATTCCAAAAATGACATCGTAATCAGTCATATTTAGCACTATCAGATCACAAAAGAGTTCTCTGTCTGCTATAATGACTGGCACTACTCTGAGCCAGTGCGTGGATGCCATAATTTCTCCTGAAGGTAATGTTGTCAAAAACTGACCACTGAGTACCTCTGGAGGTATCGCTATCTTTTCGGCAAATGCCCTGGATATAGAAGAATGGGTTGCTCCAGTATTGAATAAGACAGTTGTACTTTGCTGTAAAATACTAATCTGACCTGAAACAACTATCGAGGCATTCGCTACGTCCTCTCTGGTGAGTGAGTAGATCCTCGCATTGGTCATAACTGAAGGGGCTTCTAGTCTGCCCTGGCTGATGTGTGGACCATCTAAAGCGGCCTGCATCTGATGTAACTGAGCTGGTTGACCTCCGTACTGAATCGGCTGTGGTTGAGGAAGACTAGTCTTATTTGGGCACTGCTTAGCCATATGCCCTTCCTGTCCACACTCAAAGCATCCCCGTGTGCCCTTACGACAAACTCCAGGGTGGAATTTCCCACAAGTAGCACATTTGGGATAACTAGGCTGTTTACGAGCTGGTCCTCCTTTTGGGTAACTCCCTGGTTTACGTTTGTTGTTGGAGTTCCCTTTCCAGTTAGAGCTGTGACCCTGTTGTTTTTGAGTACCTGAGCCTCCTTGCCCTTTGGACTCTGAGAGGACTTGCTTCTGCTGTTGGGTTTTTCGGGTCGTGAAAACCGCTTTTCGCGTCGCGGAAACCTTGAATCACCCAAAGCCGTAGATCCGTGCAAGGAAAAACCGAATGAAATATAAGTACGAGTTTCAAAAACTTTAGATCTACTCCTAGATCTACATGTTAAGAAGTATACCTTGAAGCGTGCCCTTTCGCGTTCCCGCTCGTCCAAGGAATTGCCGGATCTCTAGACCGTCAAGTGTCGGTCCTCTAGAAGTATCCACATGGACACGTAGGTGGAGAAAACCTCACACAAAGGTGTGCTAGCACCTTGGTAAGATTCGGCCAAGCAAGGAGGAGAGGGAGAGGGAGAGCTTGAGAGGAAGAAGGAAGAAGATCCCCACTTGAATGAAAAATGAATTCCCATTCAAAACCAAAAGTGGTCGACCACTTCCCATAGTGTAACTCCCCATTAAATGCAATTAATGTGAAGTTATTAAGAAAATGGCTTTGTAACTTCCATGAGGTGGCACCCATGATGATGTGGAGTAACATCATTGGTCCACATCAATGCCAACTCACCAATGAGGTGGCATAAAGTCAAGTCAAACTTGACTTTTAATCTTCCTCTCAAGTCAAGTCAAACTTGACCAAATCTCTTCCATGGTTGATCGAATTCAACCATTTGATTCAAGCCAACTTAATATAATGAATCCTATTCATTTAATTAAATTGATTCAATGAGTCAAAATCTAAATTAGACTCATTGAACACATGAATCAACTTGAGTCGAACTCAAGTTAGCTCAATTAGGATTACTCTTAATCCAATTTGATTCATCAAATGAATCTAATCCTCTTGGTTCATCATATGAACCTAATCTCCATCTAATTGTCCTAAGTGTGTGACCCTATAGGTTCTTGTAATGTTGGCAATACCCTAAACCCATTTAGGAGCATAAGTAATGAGCGGTATCTAGCAACACATCATTACTACCCAAGTTACAAGAATGTTGAGATCCGACATCACCTTGTGACTACTAATTGTGACTCTTCACAATATATGACATTGTCCTTCTATCCTAGACATCTAGATTGATCAATGTGAGGCATAGACCGTGTCATCCTCTAATCAATCTAAATCTTGAACTCCAAGTAGACTCACTCGATCAAATGAGCTCAACATCTCATGTTGACTCATTTGGGCATGACCATGCACTTAGTGGTCTCACTCTATCAAGAATATTGATGTCGCTCCCCTCATATAGGAGGGATAGATCCCATCTACATCACTCACATCCCTCTGCATAATTTGTTACATACCCGGTAATCGCCTTTATAGTCCACCCAGTTACGGGTGACGTTTGACGAAACCAAAGTACATAACTCCTTATGTAGGGATCCATGGTGACTTCAGGTCCAAGGACTAATAGTCATACTAATAGCCACATGAGAAAGTATATGACACTCATATAACGATCCATGATACTTTCTCATGGCGGGTCATTCAGTATACATTCTCTAATGTATACCCATGTGTCAACTTGATATCTCTATATCCATGATTTGTGAGATCAAGTCATCGAGTTGACCTACATGCTAGTCTTATTGCATTAACATTGTCCCTGAATGTTAATACTCGACTAGGAATGATTAAGAGTAGTGTTCCCTGTATCATCTCACTATCGGTTCAACTAACCGATTGATATAGGTGATAACCATCTACTCAAGGACATTATTATACTTAGTTTATTTGGCACCAATACAAGTAAGTATAATAACCAAACAAATGCCTTTATTAATATAAAAATATGATACAATAAGTCCATAATACAATCATCAAATGATTGGCTCTAGGGCTCTAGCTAACAATCTCCCACTAGCACTAGTGCCAATCAGTGTAGGCTCTAAGCCCCAATGACCTAGTGTGACCATCATGCTTCCTCTGTGCCAAAGCCTTGGTCAAGGGATCTGCGATGTTAGCCTCTGTAGGTACTCTGCAAATCTTCACATCTCCTCTCTCGATGATCTCTCGAATGAGATGGAAGCACCGTAGTATGTGTTTGGTCCGCTGGTGTGAGCGAGGTTCCTTCGCCTGTGCTATAGCTCCATTGTTGTCACAATAGAGCTCAATGGGGTCAGCAATGCTAGGAACCACCCCAAGTTCAGTGATGAACTTGCGGATCCAAACTGCCTCCTTTGCTGCCTCTGATGCAGCAATGTACTCAGCTTCTGTTGTAGAATCAGCTACTGTGTCCTGCTTCGAACTCTTCCAGCTGACAACACCACCATTAATGCAAAATATGAACCCCGACTGCGATCTATAGTCATCACTGGGTCGGTCCGAAGCTAGCAACACTGTAACCCTTTACAGCTAGCTCATCATCGCCTCCATATATCAAGAAATATTCTTTAGTCCTTCTTAAGTACTTAAGAATATTCTTGACCGCTATCCAGTGACTTTCACCTGGATCTGACTGGTATCTGCTCGTCATGCTCAAAGCATACGAGACATCAGGTCGAGTACATAGCATGACGTACATGATCGATCTTATGGCTGAGGCATAAGGGATCTGATCCATGCGGTCTCTCTCCTCTCTAGAAGAGGGACCTTGAGTCTTCGAAAGACTCACGCCATGTGACATCGGCAGAAATCCCTTCTTGGAGTTCTGCATGGCAAACCGAAGGAGTACCTTGTCAATATATGTACTCTGACTTAGGCCAAGCAATCTCTTAGATCTATCTCTATAGATCTGTATCCCTAGAATGCGGGATGCCTCACCTAAGTCCTTCATTGAGAAGCAACTCCCTAGCCAGGTCTTGACAGACTGAAGCATAGGGATGTCCTTCCCAATGAGTAGTATGTCATCCACATACAATATGAGGAAGACAACTATATCCCCTACAACCTTCTTGTAGACACAAGGCTCATCTTCATTCTTGATGAAACCAAACTATTTGATTGCATCATCGAATCGAAGATTCCAGCTCCGAGAAGCTTGCTTTAGTCCATAAATGGACCTATGCAGCTTGCATACTCTGCTAATATGCTGTGGATCTACAATACCCTCAGGTTGTGTCATGTAGACGTCCTCGGGCAGGTTTCCATTCAGAGGTTTTGACATCCATCGTCATATCTCATAGTCATGGTAGGTCGCAATAGCAAGCATGATCCGAATGGACTTAAACATCGCTCTTTGGAGAAAAGTTTCATCATAGTCAATACCATGAATCGCTTGAAACCTTTAGCTACCAAGCGACCCTTATAGATAAGTCCATCCATGTCGGTCTTTCTCTTAAAGACCCACTTACACCCAATGGGTTTTACCCTTGGTGGATCAACCAAAGTCCATACTTGGTTGGTGTACATGGATTCCATTTCGGATCTCATGGCCTCTAACCATTTCTCGGAATCTGGTCTCATCACAGCTTCCTGATAGGTGGTAGGCTCATCCTCTATGAGCATAACGTCATCATGGTCAGACAAGAGAAATGAGTATCTCTCAGGCTGACGACGTACCCTATCAGACCTGCGAAGAGGTATGTCTACTTGAACCGGTTGTTGTTCCTCAACTCCTTGTGGAACAACATCATCCACAACACTTTGTGGTTCCAGTTCAATTTCCATCGAGGCATCAGTGCTATTGTTCGCATCTTGAACTTCTTCAAGATCGAACGCGCTCCCACTAGTCTTTCTAGAAACAAAGTCCCTTTCTAGAAAGACCCCGGTCTTTGCCACAACTACCTTGTGCTGACTGGGAATGTAGAAGTAATATCACTTAGTTTCCTTAGGATATCCAATAAAATAGCACTTGTCGGATTTGGGTCCTAACTTGTCTGAGACTTGACGTCGTACGTAAGCCTCACAGCCCCAAATCCTCATGAAAGACACCTGGGCATCTCTCCCAGTCCATATCCTATATGGTGTCTTTATCACGGCCTTGGATGGAACTCGGTTGAGAATGAAAGCTGCCGTGTCTAGAGCATAGCCCCAAAGGTATGTCGGAAGATCTGTGTGACTCATCATAGATTGTACCATATCTAATAGGGTATGATTCCTCCTTTCGGATACACCATTTCACTGTGGTGTTCCAGGAGGAGTGAGTTGGGATAGAATCCCACACTCAGCTAAATAGTCACGAAACTCATGGCTTAAGTATTCACCACCTCGATCTGATCGAAGTATTTTAATACTCTTGCCAAGCTGGTTCTGTACTTCATTCTTGAATTCTTTGAACTTTTCAAAGGATTCGGACTTATATGTCATCAAGTACACATAACCATACTACTGAAGTCATCAGTAAATGTGATGAAGTATCTATAACCGCCTCTAGCAGCGACATTGAAAGGGCCACATACATCACTATGTATGAGTCCTAACAAATCAGTCGCTCTCTCGCTGTGCCCACTAAAGGGAGTCTTGGTCATCTTGCCTCGTAGGCATGACTCGCATATCTCATATGATTCAAAATCAAATGAGTCCAGCAAACCATCCTTATGGAGCTGGGATAAGCGCTTGTCATTTATATGACCTAAGAGACAGTGCCAGAGATAGGTGTGGTTCATATCGTTCGATTTGAACCTCTTGGTACTAACGTTATAGATAGAGCTCTCAAGGTCTAGAATATAGAGTCCGTTCATCAGAGGTGCACTACAATAGAACATATCGTTTAAATAGATAGAACAACATTTGTTCTTTATTATAAACGAGAATCCTTTCTTGTCCAAACAAGAAACTGATATAATGTTCTTAGTCAATGCAGGCACATAACAACAATCGTCTAACTCTAGTATAAGCCCAGAGGGCAGAGATAGAAAATAAGTCCCTACAGCAACAGCAGCAACCCGTGCTCCATTGCCTACTCGTAGGTCTATCTCGCCCTTTGTCAATGCTCTGCTATTTCTCAGTGCTTGTACATTAGTACAAATGTGCGAAGCACATCCGGTATCTAATACCCACGACGAAGAAATAGAGAGGTTGACTTCTATAACATTTATACCTGAAGTAGAAATCTTATTTCTCTTCTTGTTAAGATCTTCCAGGTATCCTGTGAAGTTCCTCTTCCAGTGCCCTGCTTGTCCTTGATATAGTTGACGAAGATGTTCAACCATATCGTAAGCACACATCAACTCATGTTGCTTCTGAAGCTTAGAGTTCATGGTTGCGAGCATTAGACAGGACACATCTAATGCGTCATCTTGATGCTTCTTGTAAGCATCCCGGTCAGCTCGCGTGGCAGTGGCAGGAGGAGCCTCGGAATGGGCTGTACAGTTTACATTCCTGAGTGAGAACTATTCTCAGGTTCCTGTACCAGTCCAGGAAATTTGCTCCGTTGAGCTTGTCCTTCTTAAGGACAGAACGCAGGGAGAAAGAGTTCGTATTCGACGTCATGGTTATCTACAACAGAAAATTTGCAGAAATAAATATCATATTCTTTTAAAATCATTTAATTAGGCCTTTAATTAAATGATGCTCCCACTGAATTCTATAATTCTTGTGGGACAAGATCCATATCATACTAACCCTTGAGTTAGCTTTGGCTAATACGCCCAAGGCTTAGTATGATCGGTAGGTAACGATTACCAATTACATCTCTATGCAACTCTTGTTTATAAAATCAATATCCGCATTTATATTAAAACTCGAGTTAGCTTTGGCTAATACGCCCGAGAGTTAATATAGATGTGATTTTGACCTATCTTTTCCAACCGTTGGAAGAATGCCTATAGTTGACTCGATCTAACCGAGCAACTAGGAATACTCAATCTAATTGAGTTTGTATTCACCCATGCGTTGATAGGCGGGACCAAGATTGTCCCTCCGTACCCTACCAAGATAATATGTATTGCTCTGCTTTGGCAGATTCAACAATACATGTGATCGAGGTAGTGATAGGTATCACGGCACGGTTAGGCATTTAGAGTTGGTTCGATCGAGATCTAATCTAATCGAAAAAAGATGCATCTTGTGCACGACTTAGATCTAATCTAATCGCAAGGGTGCATCATGTGCACGACTTAGATCTAATCTAATCGTTAAGGCACTAATTAATTAATTACTTATTAAACATGCATCATATACATAAGCAATTAACTAATTAATCTATTTGTGATTTAGTCATGGCCCCACTATGATCTACTCAAGCCAATGAGAAGATCGAATGGTCAACCTAGGGTCAACAGCTTCTCCAAGCTCCTCCCTTTGACCACCTTGTGTTGCTCGTGCCCGCCTCGGAACTCCGTCTCGTGTGGACCCTCCACCGCTTCAATTTGTACATTACAATTTGAAACTCGAGTTACATTCGAGTCTAAATCTAATTTACAACCAGAATATATGAGAAAGGCACGACGCGCAGGTCGCGGAAAAATAAAAACATACAACACGCGCAAACACATAATGGCACGTAGGTCGTATTATGAATTACAACACAATCCAATCATATTGGGTTTTTGGGCCATGACTATCACAAAATTAATATATAATTCAAAATTATATATTTTTCATAATTTTCTATAATTTTAAAATTAATTTTTTACAATTTTACGAGTAAAATTTCCCGGCGGTCCCGTTTAGCGGTTTCGGGCGCAATCGCGGAACGGATCCCATTGCGGGGCCAGGGGCAGCGCCCCTACCCGCGATCTAACCATCGCGAGGGTTCCTTTGCGATCCAACAGCGCCTAAACTCGCTGTCCCAAAACGATTTGGGTCGAGACATTGCTGTTTCGAAAAAATCTTCCCGACAGGTTCATTTTTAGCGATTTTTGGTGCAATCGCGGAGCAAATCCCCTTGCGGGGTTAGGGGCAGTACCCCTACCCATGATCTAACCATCGTGAGTTGCTCCTTTGCGATCTAATGGCACCCAAGCCCGCTGTTCCAAACAGATTTGGGGCAAAACGAAGCCGTTTAAGGAAAAACTTCCCGGTAGCCGAAGCCTACAAGTGCCGAGATACTTGTGCTTCGCTTCTACGGAAAAATTACCAATAAAAACATAAAAAACTAAATTTTTACAGAAAATCACAGAAGGTTTAGTTTTCATAAAACCAAAAATTAAACTCGTACAAGCCTTGCACGTGGCTCTGATACCACTGTTGGGTTTTTCGGGCCGCGAAAACCGCTTTTCGTGTCGCGGAAACCCCGAATAACCCAAAGCCGTAGATCCGTGCAAGGAAAAATCGAATGCAATACAAGTACGAGTTTCAAAAACTTTAGATCTACTCCTAGATCTACATGTTAAGAAGTATACCTTGAAGCGTGACCTTTCGCATTCCCGCTCGTCCAAGGAATTGCCGGATCTCTAGACCGTCAAGCGTCAGTCCTCTAGAAGTATCCACACGGACACGTAGGTGGAGAAAACCTCACACAAAGGTGTGCTAGCACCTTGGTAAGATTCGGCCAAGCAAGGAGGAGAGGGAGAGGGAGAGCTTGAGAGGAAGAAGGAAGAAGATACCCACTTGAATGAAAAATGAATTCCCATTCAAAACGAAAAGTGGCCGGCCACTTCCCATAGTGTAACTCCCCATTAAATGCAATTAATGTGAAGTTATTAAGAAAATGGCTTTGTAACTTCCATGAGGTGGCACCCATGATAATGTGGAGTAACATCATTGGTCCACATCAATGCCAACTCACCAATGAGGTGGCATAAAGTCAAGTCAAACTTGACTTTTAATCTTCCTCTCAAGTCAAGTCAAACTTGACCAAATCTCTTCCATGGTTGATCGAATTCAACCATTTGATTCAAGCCAACTTAATATAATGAATCCTATTCATTTAATTAAATTGATTCAATGAGTCAAAATCTAAATTAGACTCATTGAACACATGAATCAACTTGAGTCGAACTCAAGTTAGCTCAATTAGGATTACTCTTAATCCAATTTAATTCATCAAATGAATCTAATCCTCTTGGTTCATCATATGAACCTAATCTCCATCTAATTGTCCTAAGTGTGTGACCCTATAGGTTCTTGTAACGTTGGCAATGCCCTAAACCCATTTAGGAGCATAAGTAATGAGCGGTATCTAGCAACACATCATTACTACCCAAGTTACAAGAATGTCGAGATCCAACATCACCTTGTGACTACTAATTGTGACTCTTCACAATATATGACATTGTCCTTCTATCCTAGACATCTAGATTGATCAATGTGAGGCATAGACCGTGTCATCCTCTAATCAATCTAAATCTTGAACTCCAAGTAGACTCACTCGATCAAATGAGCTCAACATCTCATGTTGACTCATTTGGGCATGGTCATGCAGTTAGTGGTCTCACTCTATCCAGAATATTGATGTCGCTCCCGTCATATAGGAGGGATAGATCCCATCTACATCACTCACATCCCTCTACATAATTTGTTACATACCCGGTAATCGCCTTTATAGTCCACCCAGTTACGGGTGACGTTTGACGAAACCAAAGTACATAACTCCTTATGTAGGGATCCATGGTGACTTCAGGTCCAAGGGCTAATAGTCATACTAATAGCCACATGAGAAAATATATGACACTCATATAACGATCCATGATACTTTCTCATGGCGGGTCATTGAGTATACATTCTCTAATGTATACCCATGTGTCAACTTGATATCTCTATATCCATGATTTGTTAGATCAAGTCATCGAGTTGACCTACATGCTAGTCTTATTGCATTAACATTGTCCCTGAATGTTAATACTCGACTAGGAATGATTAAGAGTAGTGTTCCCTATATCATCTCACTATCGGTTCAACTAACCGATTGATATAGGTGAGAACCATCTACTCAAGGACATTATTATACTTAGTTTATTTGGCACCAATACAAGTAAGTATAATAACCAAACAAATGCCTTTATTAATATAAAAATATGATACAATAAGTCCATAATACAATCATCAAATGATTGGCTCTAGGGCTCTAGCTAACATCTACTGCTTGATAGTGTTCTTGTAGTGCTCGGTGGTCAGAGCACTGCTGACTAGTTCTTCGGTGGTTTGCGGCCTATGAACGCCGCCAGCCACGTTCATTGCTATTTCCGGCCTCAGCATCTTGAGCATCAACCGAACTCGTTCTTTTTCTGTGCTGACTAGTTCAGGGCATAGACGAGCCAATCTGTTGAATTTCTTCACGGCTTCCTCCACTGAAAGGTTGCCCTGGCGAAACTTAGTGAACTTGTCGTAAAGGCAATTTGTGACCCACATGTGAAAGAACTCCTCGAAGAATTCTTTCTCGAAGTCAGCCCATGTCATCTGGTTCACTGGGCGCTTCGCTCGAATTCTCTCCCAACACATACGTGCATCTCCTGTCAAGCAGAAGGAGGCACATTTTACCTTCTCATGTTCTGGCTAGTCCAGAAGCTCCATCGTACTCTCCAGTGTTTTGAATCAGGCTTGAGCATCCCATGGTTCACTGGTGCCTGAGAAGTTCTCGGGCTTGACTCTCTGCCACTGGATCAGATAGACTTCTCTCCTTGTCTCTACTGCTGGGGCTACTGGTGCTGTAGGCTGGACTGGGGGAACCTCTATAACTACTGGGGTTGCCATGTTTGGTTCCGGGGTGACAGTGGAAGTATTCCACTGATTAGCCTTTAAGGTGGCTATCTCCTATTGCTGTTCTGCTAGCTGCTTCTGTAACTGAGCCACTACTACTGTAAGGTCTGGGGGAGGCACTGATCTGCCTGCCTCATGCTGGGGCTCAGTAGCTGGTGCCCTTCTAGCTGGGCGTCCTCGTGCCATTTCTAAAGGAACAAAGGGCATACATAACTAAAGCATCATGTTTACATATCTAATACTATCATGTTAGTTACTATCACAGATAAGCATACTTTAGTTATCTACAAACATGAAAGCAATAGACATAACAAAGTGAGAGGTATTCTTACTTGGAAGCTGCAGGTTCAATGCTGATGTGTGTGTAAGAAGTATGGAATTTTCTGCTCTGATACCACTCTGTAACGACCCGCCTTCTACTGTCTAGGCTGTAAGGCCGGACAGTCACATTATGCTGTGCTAAGCTATATCCATGACCGTTACTAAGTCTAGGTGTGGGAAACTGTACCAATTTAAAACCTTACTAAGCTAATACAGGTTCTTGGTCCTACAGGTGCTAAGGGATGCAATCTAAGGTATACATGGCATATCCTACATCCCCTATAGTCAAGAAGCTGAATTACAAGGTTTCCTGGTCGAAACCTTGCTTCCCAATCAATTCAGATTGAACTCAATCGATTGCAAGCTGTTGAATCGATCCATGGATCGATTCAGATTGCTACTGTGCTCGGGGTAATATTCTGGATCGATCGGCTGATCGATCCAGACTGGCCAATCGATCCAGTGATCGATTCCAGAGCTCTCTGTTCGCGGGAGCGATTTCCCGATCGATCGAAGGATCGATCCCTGAACTCTCTGTTTGCGACAGAATGCGACTGGATCGATCGGCTGATCGATCCAGAAGCTTACTGTTCGCGGAACGAGGCTCCCAATCGATCCGTTGATCGATTGGGGTTTCTGATTTCGCAGCAAAACTCTGATTTCAGCACTGTTTCGTGCCAAACTCACCTACAAGAGTTCTATAATAGCTGGAAACATACCAATAACACATAACTAGGAATATGAGCATAAGTACTAACAATCTAAGCAAGTCGTTCACGATTCAAGGCATTAAAATAGCTAGAAATGCCGAAAACAACACTATATAAAACTAAAGTCTTAGTTTGCTAATTTCTCCAAGATCGTTATTCCAGGTTCCTTCCACACACATCTTCATCGCATTGCCCTCCAGCCTCCGCTAGTCTATCCTTCCTTTACCTTTATCTGCAGTATAAGGAAAAGAGTATCTGTAAGCTTTCGCTTAGTAAGAAACCATCTACCTCACAAAACATGCGTACGATGCAACTTATGCTTTGAAAACATGCTATTTGAAATATATGCTGAACAGATGAGAACATGGCATGGTATCATACAACATGGAAACCAAAACTGATCATGGAACCATCACGTGTATCAATAAAGAAGAACTAAGCTGAAGCATGAACTGAGCTAAACTAAAACTAAGCTAAAACTGAATTTAAACTGTATACGCAACTGATTTGTGAGTTTTGAAAACTATTTATCATAATAGATTAAAATACATAATCATGCTGCTGATGGGCCCGGCAACTGTACGTGCTATGCGTGCATCCCTAACTAGACCCGGGGTTTGCAAGTCCCGAATTTAGTAGGGTTTACTAGGTTATCTAAACCTAGGGACGACTGTGGGAGCCCAACCCAATGGATATCTAATCCAGTACAGTGCCACTGCTAAAATAAAATACTGGTTATAGCTAAATTCTCTTATCTTGCTATTTCTAGGTTATCTGAACCTAGAGCTCGGTTATCTGAACCTAGAGGCGACTGTGGGAGCCCACCCATTGGACCGTAGTCCCATATAAGCTGTAGAAAAACTGCATATACTAATTAAATGCTTCTATCGCATTTAGTTAAACTATTAAAATGCCTAAGTCGTATTTTAATTGTGCTGAACATACTATCGAGCACTTGGCGTGCGCTGTTGTACACCCTATGTGCCAAAAATCCATAAACTACTAAACTAAAGCATGAAATCACATGAGAACTACTTATACTGCAGGTGAGGGGTTTCTTACCTCTTGCGCTAGTTTTCTTACGATTCTAGTCGCTAGTTTTCCGGTGGAGACGATCTTCTCGACGATTCTCTTGCGTCCACGCGTTCTTCTCGCGGAAAGAAACGTCCTCGTGTCGGAGTCGTCGCCGTAAGGTGCTCCTATGGCCGTTGGGACGGAAACCTAGCCTTCTTGGTCTTGGGCGCCGAGAAGGGGAACGGGAGAAGAGAGGGCGGCATGACTAGGGTGAGGGAGAGAGGTAAGTCACGATAAAAATTAAAACTCCTCACTTAATTCCCTATTTAAATTAAGGAATTAATTCACCCAACTCTAACTTAAATAAAATTGTTTCCCTTTCCTTTCAGCACGGCCCTGATGGGTTCTCCTGGTTACTAGAGTTCACCTTAAGTCGTAGGACCCAATAGGTCTCGGGTTCAATTCTCGCTTAAGCTATTTTACGTTTCTATTTATTTTTGCTACTTCCGCTACTCTAAAAACTCCATAAAAATATTCTAAAATTCCAGAAAAATCATAGAATATTTCTAAAATACTTTTGAGAATTTTCGGGCATTACAATCTTTATGGAGTATCTCTTTTTCTTGTGTCAACCTATCTTTATGACAAATTAATAGTTGGTTTTCCTTCGGTTACACAAATAATAGCAGTGACTCCGATGGGGAGGATACTATTAAATGCGCTTAAGTGTATACCATTACTTGATACTTAGTCCATTAAATAAGATTGTGCCCCTTCCGATGGGGAAGATCACATACTCCTAATCAATTTCCTATAACCATCTGTAAAGGAAGTTTGATCTAGTGATCTGTAAACAAACTCATCCGATAGGGAGGGAGGCACGCAGAGCCAACACGTAAGTTTATCGCATCACTTACAAACTAGTAATGGAGACCGTGGAATTTATCTACTAATCCCTCTTCCACTTAGTTATTTAAGGTGAGAAATTTTAACCTAGCAAGTACACATCACATCACAGTAAATAAAAACAATAAATATGGAAATTAATTTTTCAACTATTATGACTTCTTCCATCATTGTCCTTCGTGTGCTGCCAGCCCTAGGGTTCATGTCGTCGGGTCCATTGAGCTTCCTTTTCCGCTGCGCCTCTGGTCCTCCAATAGTACCACGCCTCGCAAAGATACGATCCACAATAAAAATAGAATTTTACATATATCGATCCTATATTCCACAAAGGAATGTACATGTAATCTAGATCGAAACAAAAATGTAAAATTCTAAAACTAATACAGCTCCTGTTGTATTTAATACATACAATCATGCATATACAAAAATGCCCATGACATGTCCAAGGGTCCAATCACACACAATATCTATAAGCCATAATAGTTGGAGCCTGTAACCACAAAGTTAGCACGTCCTACTATTATCCTGCCTAAATTATGTATGAAATGTGCATAATTAAACTGAAAATCAAACACACAGAGGCAAAACCTATCTCTGATACCAATTGTTGGTTAGTCCTAGGAAGATTATACCGGTTCCACTGTATAAAAATTTTGTACAAGTGTCGAACCTATCCTAATAACCTATTGTGTTCTTTAGAAATTAAATTCGGAATCGCAAACGGAACTTAACATTATTGATCGCAAATTTAACTTATCTGTTCTTAATGGTTTAGACTTGGATCGCAAACGATGCTTAACATTATTGATCCAAATCCACCTATGTTATAAATTCAATTAAATATTAATTTCAGAAATCGGCTTCCAGGTTAAACATAGAGAGGCACTAGGCCTTCTTGGATATGGGAGCAACCACCACTTCCTAGACAAAGCCTTTCAATGAAATCTAATATTTAATTTCCTTATATAACCCTAGGTTTAACCAAAAGGAACAATTGAATCACAAATTTGAAAAACAAAAAAAACACAAACTCGAATCACAAATTTGAAACCTAGAATTATATATCTCTTGTGTTTGGAATTCATACAAAGAAAAACTAGTATGATGCGGAAAACAATTACTAGTTATACCTTTCTTTGTAAGCAACAAGCTCTTGATCTTCTACCGTATTCCTCTTCTCATCTCGGACGTTGTGTGGGCAACGATCTACCGAGATGAGAACCACCCAAACCCTTCTTCTTCCGCCTTGCAAGTTTCGGCCAAGCACTCCTCCTTGAGATGAAGAGTTTCGGCCACCACCACCAAACTCCAAGGGATGCTAGAAATAAAACCTCCTTTCTCTCCTTCTTCTCCAAGCTAGAACCGGCCACCAACAAGAGCTCCAAGAGAGGGATGAAACCAGCCACTAAAGAAGAAGAGAAGAGGAGAAGAGCAAGGTCTAGGGCCAGCCACCACCAAGGAAGAGAGGGAGGAAAAATAGAATAGAGTTGTTACCCATGAAGGCACCCCTACCCCCTCTTTTATAATCCTTGGTTTTGAAAAATAAAGAAAATTTAAATAAAAACTACCTTATTTTATTTGCCATGAAAAGGAAATTTTAATTAATTAAAACTAATTTCCTTTTCTTAAATCCACATGGCCGAGCACCTCATAGCTCCGAGTAAGGAAAGTTTTAACACAAGAATTAAAACTTCCTAATTTGTTTCCAAAAATTTTTTAATAAAAATTTCTATAATAATTTATCCCTTCATGGTTGGTTATAAAAGAAAATTTTATAAATTAAAATCTCTCTATTAAAACATGTGGATGATTTTCAAAAAGGAAAGTTTTCTCTAAAATTAAAATCATCCTTTCAATCTATAAATAAGAAAAGATATCAAATCTTTTCTTAATCTTTTGTAGAAACTTATAAAAGGAAATATTTAATTTTAAAACTCTCTTTTTAAATCATGAACATGGTTACAAAAAAGGAAAATTTTATCAAAAATTAAAATCTTCCTTTTAACTACAAATAAGGAAAGATATCAAATCTTTCACTTAATCTTTTGTAGAAAGCTATAAAAGGAAAGATTTAAATTTTAAACTCTCTCTTTTAAAACCATGATATCCACATAAGAAAAGATTTTAAATAAAATCCCTTTTATTTTCTAGTGGTCGGCCACCTAAGCTTGGGATCAAAGCTTGGGCCGACCACCTTAAATTGGCTCCACCCTTGGCTTTGGCCGGCCCTAGCTTGGGCTCCAAGCTAGCTTGGTCGGCCACCTAAGGGTGGGTAAGAAGTGGGTATGCGGTGGGTATAATTCTCTATATACAAGAGGCTATGATAGGGACCGAGAGGAGGAATTGGTTTTGGTCTCCCGATGAAATTAAGCTTCCTGTGTTCGCCCTGAACACCCAACTTAATTTCATCAATAATAATTCATACCACTAAAGAATTATTATTGAACTACCGCACCAAACCCAAATTACATTTTGGGCTCCTTCTTATTATGAGTGCGTTAGTCTCCCTGTGTTTAAGATGTTGAATGTCCACTAATTAAATGAGTTACTGACAACTCACTTAATTAATATCTTAGTCCAAGAGTAGTACCACTCAACCTTATCGTCATGTCGGACTAAGTCCACCTGCAGAATTTAACATGACAATCCTTATGAGCTCCTCTTGGGGACATTATCAACCTAGATTACTAGGACACAGTTTCCTTCTATAATCAACAACACACACTATAAGTACTATCATTTCCAAACTTATCGGGCTTATTGGTTCATCGAGCTAAATCTCACCCTCTGATAAGTCAAAGAAATAAATACTAAATATATGTGTTTGTTATTATATTAGGATTAAGAGCACACACTTTCATAATAACTAAGGTCTTGTTCTTTTATTAAGTCAGCATAAAAGAAACTTACCTTAAATGGTCCTGCTCAATACACTCAAAGTGTACCAGTGTAATTTTATAGTTAAGATAAACTAATATCAAATTACACTACGACTATTCCAATGGTTTGTTCCTTTCCATTTTAGTCATGAGCTACTGTTTATAATTTATAAGGAATTGATAACATGATCTTCTGCGTGTGACACCACACACCATGTTATCTACAATATAAATTAATTGAACAACTACACTTAGCATATAAATGTAGACATTTGACCAATGTGATTCTTATTTCTAAATAAATGTTTATACAAAAAGCTAGGCTTTTAGTATACACTCTAACACAGATGCCGTAAATGAGCCTATATAAAGGCCTTCAACCAGCAGCTTTAGAACAACATCAGTTACAACTTTTGTTCCTACGCGCTCCTCCAAAAAAGCTCCTATGATGTTGCAACGCTCCACCAACAACCATACGTCAAGTTTTACTTAATTTTCTCTATTATTGGTAACCTTTCATTATAGTTCTTGCACTTCATTCTTGTAACTTTTTGAACTAGTAGTAAATTGCCCAACAAAAGTACTCAATGGGTGCAGGCTTTGGAGTAGAAGTCGTCGAAGGCTCCGAACCAAGTAAAAAATTACTTGTGTTAGCATGTGCTTTTATTCTCTTTCTTTTCCACTGCGTGACTTTTTTTAAATTGCTATTTTCGATGAACGCTCCCCCCTCCCCCCTCTAGCATCTTAACGATCCAACAAGTGGTATCAGAGCTAGGTTGACTCTGAATTGGTGCAACCACCAATCAGGCAAGGGGGTGACTTTCAAAACCTTCTTTTAATTTTTTATTTCGATTTTGAGCTTTTCGATATAGTTTAAATTGGTGCAATCACCATTTTTGAACAATTTTTTTCGTTATAAAATACTCTGAATTAGTGCAACACAATCGAGTTTTAATACTTTTATTATCTCCCATACTGCTAATCCAAGACCTAGTCTTGGGATTTCTTTCTCCTTTTTCTTGTGTGCAAGGTTCCATTCATAAATGTCCCAAAAACAAGAGATACAACACTGCTCATCCCCCCTCCCTTTTCAATGGGGATGACATATGATCCGGCGGTAATGATGGGGGACCCCTTTTGAGGGAAGTCAACGCCACGTGGAGGTCAAAGGTCAAACGGCCGACCGGAGAAGGCGACCGGACGAGCGGGATCCTAGCGGAATCAAAGACGACCCGGCGAGGACTCGGGGTTCCGACGCTGATGGGAACAGGGTCGCCTGGCCGAGCGGGCGACCCGCTCGGCCGAAGCGTAAGACATCCAGACTGTGGAAGCCGTCTTAGCCAAGCACCCCGGTCGGACCTATATTTAGGCCCGGTCGGACGATTGTAGATGGCCGAGCGCTTGGACGCTTGGCGTCAGGAAAAAGAAGACAAGGGCAAGGGGACATTAGGGAACATCATTTTCTGACAGCAAGTATGTTCGACGACCAAGCCATACATAGAATCGTACAATGGAAGGATCTGTTGTCCCATCAAAGAGGTGATCAGACTGTATAGTATGGTGTCAGGCATGTTCCTCTGACAAGCTCATGCTAAGGTATGGTACTAGGACACGTGTACACCTCGGTAGGTGTGCACGAGCCTCCCCACAGCTCTATATAAGAGCCTTCATATTTCGCCGAAGGTACGCATTCTCCCGTATTCAAAGCCACTTCTGCATTTCCTCTTGTCTGACTTGAGCGTCGGAGGGTCGTTGCCGGGAACCCCTTCCCGGCCCGACTTCCTTGCAGGTTCACCGGAGGTCTGTACGACCAGTCAGAGATCTACGCCAGCAATTCGGAGAGCGCCACGTGCCCAGCGTCCGTTGATTCAGTGTACGGACAGGATCAATTTGGCACCGTCTCTGGGAACGCACCTGCATCCGAGCAGAAGCAATGGACGAAGCTGGACGATCGCATACGGTGATGCTCTCCACGGAGGAGCTCGACGCTCTGATCGAGACAAGAGCAGCTAAGCTTGTGGAATAAAAACAGAAGGCACAAGACGAGCGGATGGAGCAACAAGCGACGTCCGCATCGGGAGGCCGAGCGGAAGCACCCGCGGCCACAGTTCCGTTTCATCGGGCCCTATTCCGCACGCCTCCTGAAGCCGCATCAGTTAATCGTGATCGAGGATCTTCATCAGACGAAGTGCCAATACGAGACAACAGAAAAGGCAAGGCCCCCCGAGCGGACGCCTCCCCCGAGCGGATCAACCGTCAGTTTTCGGAGGTCATCCTGCGGGACCCTCTGCCAAAGCACTATGTGCCCCCGGCGATCGGTGAATACAACGGAACCACCGACCCAGACGATCACCTAGGTAAGTTCGACAACACAGCCACCCTTCATCAATACACAGATGGAGTAAAGTGTCGGGTGCTCCTTACCACCCTCTCGGGATCGGCGCAACGGTGGTTTCGGAGGCTGCCGGATGGATCCATCACAAGTTTCAAGGAGTTCCGCACGACCTTCCTCCACCATTTTGCAAGCAGTCCGCGCTACCAGAAGACTAGTGTCAGCTTATTCGCCATCAAGCAAGAGCCCAGAGAGCCGCTCAGAGCTTATATACGACGATTCAACCAGGTGGCCATGGATATTCCAACGGTAACATATCTGGAAACATATAATCTATCGGTTCGGCATCCCTCGCCGGCTCGTATATGATAAAGCACGACAGTTCACCGGGAAGCAGCTTGAAGACTGGTACAAAAGTTATGGCATTGAACAACACTTTACTTCCTGTCACGCCCCAGAGGAGTCCCTGTCCGAGAAAATTTCGACAGCATCTCCCCTGTACGGTGGACAATCTGAAACTTTTCTACATCTCACAAATACCTCAGCCACAGGCGGCTGGAACAATAACAACAAAATAAAACATCACCACGCAGTTTATATAAGTAAACAGAAAGATAATACCCTGACTCGAAATCCACCCTACTCCACTACACTCGTAAAGCTCAAATCCGACGAACTCACCTCTTCTGCCGTCCAGGCAGGCATCTAGTAGAATAAAATCCAAATCATACCAAAAATCCATCAACATCTCAAAATCCATACAAAGTCCAAGTATCCAAATAAACCAAGTCTATAACATAGTCAAAAAGAAACAAACAAAACCAGTAGATCCGTAAGTCTTCAGGTCTTCAGGGGACCAGCAACTAGAACTCTCTCCTGACAGCATCATCATGAAATATAACAACAATGGAGGCGGGGTGAGTCCAACACTCAGCAGGTACAATTGATATGCAAAGTAAAGAAATAACACCTAGCACTAATCATGCGTACAGTCTCCTGATAAAAATAAAGGTAAATGCAAACCGAAGAAGACAGGAGAGAATCTGTACTAACCAGGACCCGGTATAAGGACAAACAGTCCGAAAGGTATAGAAGACCTGTATGCATGTCAAACATAGGTATCCAAACAATATGCAGCATATAAATGCAACAATCACAATCACAAACAATAAATGCATCATGCATATGATGCCAATGTCATGGTCACCCCTGACGCCAGTCAGCCAACTCACAACATAAGTGGGACCAAGTGGGTAGGGCTGTGACGACCGTGCACTCAGCAACACTACTCCTGATGAGTGATCGAGTGGACGGGATGCTGTCGGAGTACATACATACTCCTACCCCAAATCATAAATGGGGGAGCGCAATGCTCTCATCTCCCGGTACGCTATGACGGGGAGGAATCTCTAACGTGCTACACGCTGTGTCACGCTACCCGTGAGCGTCACAACGGAGCACCGAACAGTGATGAAAACTGGCAAAGTGCTCCACAATAATGGAGCAATCTATCGCACAGCATGCGATCATGCAAATGGTGCATGTCACTAAGCATGGTAATATACTAAACCAACCTCTGGACATATAACAATGGGCACCATAGTAAATAGATCAAATCAAGATATACTGATCAATAAAGTATCAAACCTAGGTCCTGAACATGTGAAACATGGTTATATCACTACCCGTGAGCATGATAAATCAGGTACAAGATCAATAATAGATGCAATCAAACAACCAATCAAACAGGTAACATGTATTGGGCAGTGGTTAACCGAAACAAATATGAAACACAATTAATGCAACATATTATTTTCATTACTAAGCATATCAAAGACAAATAGTCAAAAGTACCCGCCTCCAAAATAAAGGTCCAATCCTATCAGGTCCAAATCTGACGTCGAGATACTCGTCTCGCGTCAAGTCCTGTATCACCAACATAAATATATTTTATTTAGCTACAATTCTCACAAATAGCTAAACAAAACCTCTAACTCTAAATGAGTATAAAACCTTAATCATACTATTAGATTAAAATAAAATCCTAATTCTTTTGACACAAACACTATCTGAAATAATTGAATCAAAACCATGATTCATAACATATATCAAATGTCCTACACCTTACCTTATTTCTCAGCCTTATTGATTTCTGGAACAAGGGGTGCTGCTGGTTAGAATTTTCTGCTAGAACCAAGTAAGCCCACAGAACACAAATTCCCTGCTGAAATCCTTCCCACTGATCAGATCAAGTTGAGATCAATAATAAGGAATCACAAATCAAACAACAACCCATCTTACAACCTAATCTTACCTCAGATGTGCCAATCTGTTGACAGGGGTGTGATGGCCGGAATCAAGCAGGGACAGCAACAACTATTAATGCTGTGATAGCCGGAACCAACTAGGTGCCTTCCAACAATCGAATCCAAAAATCACACTACGAATGCATCAACTACCCAATCAAATACAAGTGCACAACTAAAATTGCAACCTGATCCTTACCTTCATCCAGTAACTCACTGGAATAGAGAACGGAGGATTTAGGGCTCCGGTGTTGTTTCCAGCAAGGGGCTACTAAGGCAGTAAACTAGAGCAGAGGGCAACGACGGCATACGGATCCCAAATGGTGGCCACGGCAGAACCCTTACCGACGTCGGAAGCAGAGGTTAGGGCAGAGGCTGCAAATCGACAGTGACTTTGAGCGTTGGCAGCCAGTTATCCACTAAGAGGGGCTAGGGCACGGTGGGAGCTCTCGGCCGCGTCTACTGTGGGGGCGTCGTCGCTGTCCCGTGTGGTGGTGGCGGCAACGGAGCGACGCTAGGGAAGACGACAGTGGGTCGACAGTGGCTCACGTGACGCCGATGCTTGGACAGGAAGGAAGAGGAGAGGAAGTAGGCTGTCTCGATGGCTGGCGGCTAGGGCACAGGGAAAGGGGTCGGCGGCGGGCCGACGCTAGGGCATAGTGGCAGTCGCTGGAGCTCTTGTGACCAGTGCTCGGCGTCGGCTGTGGTGATGGCAAAGGAGAGGAGAAGAGGAGATAGGAGAAGAGAGGCGTCGGCGCAGGGAAGAAACGAAGGTTTTAAAGAAATAAGAGAAAAAGAAAAAGCAAATGGAAAAGAAAAATAAATCTTTTCCTCAATAAAACAGGGTAACCTAAACAGGCTTTTCCGGACCCCGTTTTTATCCCCGTCAACTCGTCCGTACGAGCTCCGAAAAATTCCCGAAAAATGTCCAAAAATTCTGGAAAATTCCCTTATTCATATTCGCCTATTTCCGGTATTTTACATTCTCCCCCACTAATAAAAATTTGGTCCCCAAATTTCGTTATCTACCATCAGCAAGTACTAACAACAGATATAAATGTTGAACGGTAAACTAAATCACATACCTCAAGTGAAAAGATGGGGATATCGAGCTCGGATAGTGTCCTCGAGCTCCCAAGTAGCCTCCTCGTCCGAATGATGCTGCCATCCGACTTTAACCAGTTGGATAGTCTTGTTCCGCAACTGACGCTCTTTCCGGTTGAGAATCCGTACCGGAACCTCCTCATATGTAATGTCAGGCTGAACTGGAACCGGAATATCTGCCAGCACATGTGTCGGATCAGGCACGTATTCTCCTCAGCATCGATACGTGAAATACATCATAAACGCCTGACAGGGACGGTGGTAGTGCCAATCGGTAAGCTACCGCTCCGATCCTCTCCAAGATCTCGAAAGGACCAATGTACCGTGGAGCTAGCTTACCTCTGAGGCCAAATCTCTTCACCCCTTTCGTGGGTGAAACTCGCAGAAATACATGGTCGCCCACAGAGAACTCTAGTGGTCTACGTCTCCGATCAGCATAACTCTTCTGGCGGTCCTGCGCCTCTGACATCCTCCGTCTGATAGTACGGACCAACTCTGCATCCTGCTGAACTCTATGAGGTCCCAACAGCTGGGCCTCTCCAACCTCATCCCAGAGGACGGGTGTCCGACAAGGTCTACCGTACAACGCCTCAAACGGTGCCATCTGGATAGCCGAATGAAAGCTATTGTTGTAGGCAAACTCTACCAACGGCAGATGGTCCTCCCAGCTGCCTCCGAAATCCATAACATATGATCTCAGCAGGTCCTCTAAAGTCTGAATGGTTCGCTCTGACTGTCCATCTGTCTGTGGATGGAAAACTTTACTGAAACGGAGCTGTGTGCCTAAGGCCTACTGCAGACTCTGCCAGAAACGAGACGTGAACTGGGGGTCTCTATCTGAAATAATAGTCAAAGGAACACCATGTAATCTGATGATCTCTCGACAATACAGATCTGCCAATCGATCCAGGGAATTAGTCTTCCGGATCGCTAAGAAGTGTGCAGATTTGGTTACTCGATCAACGATAACCCAAATTGCGTCATAGCCTCGTCGTGTCCTCGGCAATCCCACAACAAAGTCCCAAGTAATATGTTCCCATTTCCACTCAGGAATAGGAATCTGCCGAAGTAAGCCGGCAGGTCTCTGGTGCTCGGCCTTCATTCGCTGACAGACAAGACATCTAGCTACAAAATCCACGATGTCTTCTTTCATGTCGTCCTTCATGTCGTTCCACCAATAGAAACATCTCAAATCTTGGTACATACGGGTAACGCCTGGGTGGACAGCAAATCATGAGCGATGAGCCTTCGGAAGTAACTCCTATAAGATCGGATGAGACTGAAGCACGCAAAATCTGCCTCGGTAGTGTATAACACTCTCCTCGTCTCGTGTGAACTCGGTCTGCTGCCCGGAAGCTATCTGGCTGTAAATAAACTGCAAATACTGATCAGCAGCCTATGGCTCTCGTATCCCTGTCCTGATCAACGACTGAGCACCCATGGTACCAAAGTACCCTACTCTGTCTGTCCTTACCCCTCAAGGACCAAATCGGAGGAACCTTAAATCAAGTCTGTGACCACAACTCGGTGGCAAACTAAAGTCCCTCCGGACTTCCTGTTAAGCGCATCGGCAACCACATTAGCTCTCCCCGGGTGATAGCTAATGGTACAATCATAATCCTTCAGGAACTCCATCCATCTTCTCCGTCGGAGATTAAGTTCCTTCCAAGTAAACAGATATTTGAGACTCTTATGGTCAGTGAGAATCTCAAATGTAACGCCATATAAATAATATCGCCAAATCTTCATGGCAAAAATAATGACGACTTGCTCCAGATCATGTACAGGGTAGTTCTTCTCATGTTCCTTCAATCCACGAGAAGGATAGGAGACTACCGTATCGTGCTGCATCAGAACAGCGCTCAAACCCTGAATAGATGCGTCGGTGCAGAGGACATATCCGTCCTCTCCAGAAGATAAAACCAAAATCGGAGCTGACACTAGTCTCCGCTTCAACTCCTAGAAATTGGTCTTGTCATCCTTAGTCCAAGTGAACTTCACGTCTTTCCAGGTCAGACGTGTCAGTGACATAGCTATCCAAGAGAATCCCTCAACGTATCTCCGGAAATATCGAGCCAAACAAAGGAAGTTGCGAGCCTCTTCTATAGACTCCGTCTACTTCCAACGGTAACAACATCAATCACCTGTGAAACCACGGTATACTCCTACTGGTGACCGTGTGTCTCAAACATCTCACAGAAGACAACCAAAATACACACTACTGAACTTCACATATAGATGTTTTCATCGAAACATCTCCAGAACTATGCAAAGATAAAGTGCGTAACTCACCGTGGATCCGAAATAGATCACAACACCGTCAACAAAGACAATGGAAACCGATCCAAACATCCTGGGAATACCAAAATCATCAAGTCTCTGAAAACATCTAAGGTTTCCCAAACCCTAGTGGTAAAATCATGACCCATAATGTTCATATCACAGACATTTCTAACCATAAGATTCCTGACAATAAGTCTGAAAATGATCACCAACGATATAAAACATCTAAGCATAGAACCTCCAGTGTGAGAGCAACGCTCCATCACAGAAAATACCACATATGTGGGAGCAACGCTCTACCACAGAAATCCTCAATATGTAGGAGTAACACTCCGCTACAAATAATCTAAAATATGTATCGCAATAAATATAGGGGCAATGCTTCGCTACAAGCAATCCGTAATATGTGGGAGCAACTCTCCACCACAAAATAATACATAAGTACCCCAAGGAACCTAACTATCCAGCTAGAGAATGTACAAGATCTCTCTACCACAAATCACTGTGGTTAGCCTAGGCTATAACAACCTAGTAAACTAATCAAATCCATCATCAACTCTATCAGCATCCTAGTGGGTCATCCACTGATAGGAGAATTAGTTGATGAGTTAATCCAACAAATGATATAATGTAGACACTCCACATCCTACATTTAACATAGGTAGAATCATCATGATGCTACCCACTATACATCTGTCACAGAAGCACGCACAACATATGTATGATCGACATAATCCTCCAATTAGTAACACCAAACATACTCACAACATAGGTATAAATCATCGTGATACCTCCAACAATGCACACCGAACCCGTGTGCATATACCAACATAGGTATAATCGACAAAACACCTCAAACAACACTCACATGACCTATATACACCTATGCCAAGAGTATAATCAACATAATACTTCCAACAAATCATAATCGACACAAGTATACTCTCAAAACAATCATATAATGAACAAGATACCTCAAATATTACACCCAACACATCTGCACATATCACAACTCAGATTAGATCGATAAGATACATCCAATAAAACACTCAAACATATGTGCACATTCCACAACATAGTTTTTAATTGACAAATACCTCCAATAAACAATCAGACATGTATGTCTAACCACTCGGGTATAATCTACTAGAAACCCACAATAATCATATGTATAAAGGTATACAACCCAAAAGATAAAGTCAGAATTCAAGAACACCAAAACACTCTCATTTTTTTATCCTCAAAAATATCAGATGAATAAGGCTCTACTCCCCATGAGAGCAAGTTAACATTCAAAACATCAAATCATTATTTATCAACATAGTCCAATATCAGAGGAAGTAAACATCAATTTTATCATCCTGTTAACTAACCACAACTAACCAGATTTATAAAAATCTCATAGGCACTCTAAACCATAAACTCTCTAACACCCGATTTATAATCTGATCACCAACTATAAACATCAAACCTGTAAATATCATACATGACACTCACTATGTCACCATCAACAACAACCCAAATAATAGATCATCAAAATAGTTATCCACATAACATTTACTTTCATAATTCATTAAAAATCAACACATCACAATATCTGATCTCCCAATATCCCTCAACCTCAAATCATTTTCAACAATGATCAAACATGATAACTCTCCAATGACCAATTTTCATCGTATCGGATACCCTAATATCCAAAAGATACGAGTATAAAAACTCTACTGGCTAAGTCCACAGGAATATATAGGTATCATCCATTACCCAGCTAACAATAACAGAGGCTGATATGTGCCTCCATCTCCTAATAGTAGTAACAGATATATAAAATCACCAGAGACTATAATCCTTGATCTTTATTAGGGTCGACCAAGATCAGTGGTTAACCCATCATATGTAATATGGGCTACAACAACCAGACAGGTACTAAAGATAAAGTGCTAATACATGTCATAACTATCAAATTAAACATCATACCTATATGTCGTCTGGAGATGTTCCGTCGTTGTCCAGTGTCCAACATCTGACCTCAAAATTCCGAACGAGAAAATCGTCGGAAATCCAAATAAATTCGAAACGGAAATCCAAATATAACCACAACAGAAATCCGTATAAATCCAGAATAAATGCCCAGTTTGACTCGCAAACCTGGCTAACCAAATACCCAGAATACCAACAACAGGTATCCGATAAATCTCCAGAACACCAAAAGCAGGTATCCATAACCTGCTCTGATACCAATAAATTGGTATCAGATAAATCTCGAAAATCCAAAATACAAAAATCCAACAAGTATCGCCAAACTTGGCGCTCTGATACCAAGTAAATAAATTGGTATCAGGTTATCCCAAACATCAAAAATATGAAAACAAAAGATCGTATACCTGTGCTCTGATACCACTAAATTGTCACGCCCCAGAGGAGTCCCTGTCCGAGAAAATTTCGGCAGCAGCTCCCCTGTACGGTGGACAATCTGAAACTTTTCTACATCTCACAAATACCTCAGCCACAGGCGGCTGGAACAATAACAACAAAATAAAACATCACCACGCAGTTTATATAAGTAAACAGAAAGATAATACCCTGACTCGAAATCCACCCTACTCCACTACACTCGTAAAGCTCAAATCCGACGAACTCACCTCTTCTGCTGTCCAGGCAGGCATGTAGTAGAATAAAATCCAAATCATACCAAAAATCCATCAACATCTCAAAATCCATACAAAGTCCAAGTATCCAAATAAACCAAGTCTATAACATAGTCAAAAAGAAACAAACAAAACCAGTAGAATCGTAAGTCTTCAGGTCTTCAGGGGACCAGCAACTAGAACTCTCTCCTGACAGCATCATCCTGAAATATAACAACAATGGAGGCGGGGTGAGTCCAACACTCAGCAGGTACAATTGATATGCAAAGTAAAGAAATAACACCTAGCACTAATCATGCGTACAGTCTCCTGATAAAAATAAAGGTAAATGCAAACCAAAGAGGACAGGAGAGAATCTGTACTAACCAGGACCCGGTATAAGGACAAACTGTAACACCCCTAGAAAGTCTAGATAAGAAAGTAAGGATAATGAGAGTTTGAAGGTAGTGAAAAGAAGGTGTAAATATTCTAAGTTGAATATTAAGATGGGAAGGATTTAGATGATTAAAACTTTATGAAAGAAAATAAAGTTGAGAATATAAATCATCTATATTTATAATACATGGAATTAATGTAAACAAAAGGAAGGAATATGAGATAATATATATGTGTATGAAATATTTATGCATAATGCATAATATGGTGATATATGAATTATTATGTACAAAAGAATATCAATAATATGTTAGAAGAGAAATAGGATTGAACCTTGGACCTCTTGTAAGGAACATGTATAGGATATCAAAGGGGATAGGAGAATTATTGATAAGGAGAGAAAGGACTAAGTAGTTAAGAATAAGAAAGGATTCTTTTTACTTAAAAGGAAAAGGAAGTAAAAAGAAGTAAAAATATACATAACCAAGTTTTGATCCTTGGTTCTCTTGTGGATGCATGCATATGTTAACCAAGTGTGATAGGAGAGGATATTGTAAGAGGAGATATAGGAATTTTAATTAAAGGAAAGAAAAGAGAGAAATTAAAGGAAAGAAAAGAGAGAACTCAAGAAGCATTTCTCTAGAATATTCTTATCATTAAAGAGGAGAAATAAATAAGGAGGATGAATCAAGTCAAGTTTTCCTCCCCTCATTTTAGTATAAATAGGCATGGAGGGGTGGCTTCATCCTCAACTCACTCTCCTCCTCTTCTCCTAGAGGTGCCGAGACACTCCCTCTTTTCTTTCTTTCTTTTTGTTGCCGAGCAACACAAGAGGAAGAAGCCTCCTCTTCTTCCTCCTCCTCTCCACCAAAAGACCTAGCCACTTCTTCCTCCATTGGTGCCGAGCAAAGCAAGCAAGGAAGAAAGGTCCACAAGCAAGTTCTCAACTCTAGAAAACTTAAGCAAAGAAGGTAAGCTTCCCCAAACCTGTGGTACAAGGCTTTTATGTGATTTTCGGATTTATAAGGATTAGAAAACCTAGGAAAGAATTTAAGAAAATTCGGCTAAAGAAAATGTTTTCAAATCTAAGATGATTTAAACAAGACCTCATTTCATGATAAGATTTTCTATGCTATGTAGAAGGATTCTTTTCCATGATTTTATACTGATATGATGTATGATCAGAGGAGTATCTAACCCTAGGATTTAACCAAAAATATTTTAAAGAGGCTAGGAAGATTATAGTCTAACCAAACTAGTGCAAGGTTCCTTCTATGAAATGCTAAGGACCTTTCTATGGTTTTCTTGCTTGGAAATTAATTGGAACCAAAAGAAAACTCACTTGTATGCTTCGGACCAGAAAGGTTAAGGGTTAGAAAGACTAAACATGCTCCTATGATAGGATATAAAGTTTCTTAAAGGGTGTTCACATTGCTAGAAACTCATGAACTCTTTTTAGGGTTTTTCGGCCATGATAAAAGGGATAGCTTAGATTAGCCTAAACAAAAATATTAATATGCTCAAGACCTCTGTGATATTATGATATGAAAGTTGATTAATGCTCTCATGTTTAATTGGAATGTAGAAAATTAGTTACATGATATAAGACATGTAAGATCACAAGAGTCCTAGCTTGTTTATGATCCAATTTTGTGTATGATGTTCTTAGTAACTTTTGCCATGATATTTACTTAGGCTTTCCATGCTTTAGGCCACTTAAGAAACCTAGCTTAAGGACTGGTAGGTTTCGGCCATGAAGGAAAATAAAAGAAAAAGGGAAAGAAACCTAGGAAATGCTATACATAATGAGAAGAAATGAAATTATGTTATGTAATATGCCATGATATGTTATAGCATAGGAAATGCTATACATAATGAGAAGAAATGAAATTATGTTATGTAATATGCCATGATATGTTATAGCATAGGAAATGCTATACATAATGAGGAGAAATGAAATTATGTTATGTAATATGCCATGATATGTTATAGCATAGGAAATGCTATACATAATGAGAAGAAATGAAATTATGTTACGTAATATGCCATGATATGTTATAGCATAGGAAATGATATACATAATGAGAAGAAATGAAATTATGTTACGTAATATGCCATGATATGTTATATAGCATAGGAAATGCTATACATAATGAGAAGAAATGAAATTATGTTATGTAATATGCCATGATATGTTATAGCATAGGAAATGCTATACATAATGAGAAGAAATGAAATTATGTTACGTAATATGCCATGATATGTTATAGCATAGGAAATGCTATACATAATGAAAAGAAATGAAATTATGTTACGTAATATGCCATGATATGTTATAGCATAGGAAATGCTATACATAATGAGAAGAAATGAAATTATGTTACGTAATGATATGTTATAGCATAGGAAATGCTATACATAATGAAAAGAAATGAAAAAGGAAATGCATGAAAGATTGTTAGGGACATGATATGATAGTTATGCATGATAAGTTATTTTTTTGTATGGTTTGTACCAAGGGTGGGCTCCGTAAACGCCCCGGGGTCGATGGAGTAAGACTCAGGCCTCGTCAGTAATGGGCCTCTGAATGCCCTAGGTCGATGGAGTAAGACTCGGGCCTAGTATGTATGCATGGTAGGGTTCAAGACTTGCTACCTTGGACCTACCTATGAAGCGCGCGCATTATGTATGTGGTACAAACCGGGATCCCCTCTAATGATGATATTAATTTCAAGTACTTATAAGTATAAGTTTTCAAATTCATGATGCATTGCCTACATATGTGCTTGAATTATCTGATGATTAGATATAATGTCATGTGATATTATGATATGAATATGAATATGATACCCTTGTATTGTTGGTTGCTACTCGGAAAATCTAGAGGTTCCACTGTACAAAAATTTTGTACAAAGGTCTGAACCTTTTCCTAGCTACCATGTGTTCTTTTAAATTAAATTTTGGATCACCTGCGGAACTTAACACGTTTGATCCAAAACTTAATCTATTTGTTCTTTTAGGTTTTGACTTGGATCTCCTGCGGAACTTAACACGTTCGACCCAAGTCTCCTTAAGTTATTAATTTAATTAAATATTAATTTCCATAAAAGGTTCCCAGGACTGACGTGGTGAGGCACATGGCCTTCTTGGATATGGGAGCAACCACCACCGACTAGACAAAACCTTTAATAGAAAGCTAATATTTAATTTCCTAAAATAACTTTAGGTTAACCAAAGAGAACAATCAAATCACAAGGAAAAGAAAGAAAACAAAAGAACACAACATCGAAAAACATATTCGAAATACTAGAACGTAAGCCTCTTGTATTTGATATTATTTCCATAAATAACTAGCATGATGCGGAAATAAAAATTACTAGTTATACCTTGTAGAAAAACCTCTTGATCTTCTACCGTATTCCTCTTCTAACCTCGGACGTTGTGTGGGCAACGATCTTCCGAGACGAGAAACCACCAATCACCTTCTTCTCCTCCTAGCTAGGTTCGGCCAACAAAGAGGAAGCTTCACCAAGGAAGAAAATCAAAATACTAACCAAGCTCCAAGAGATGCTAGCTTTCTCTCCTTCTTCTTCTTCTTCTCCGAGTAGTATCCGGCCACCACAAGAGCTCCAATGGAAGAGTAGGGTTCGGCCACCACAAGAGGAAGAGAGGGAGAGATTGGCCGGCCACACCAAGGAACAAAAGAGGGAGAGAAATAATAGATGTTGTGTCTCATGAAGGCACCCCTACCCCTTCTTTTATATTCCTTGGCCTAGGCAAATTAGGAAATTTAATTACCATAAAATTTCCTCAATTTCCTTGACATGATTTTATTGAGAAAAATAAAATAAAATTTCCCAAATAAACTCTAATGGCCGGCCACATCAAGAGGAAGCAAATTGGACAAGTTTCAATCAACAATTAAAACTTTCCTTATTTGTTTCCGGAAATTTTAAAATTAAAATTTCTCTTTAAAAATCTCTTCATGGTTAATAAAAGGAAATTTCTATAATTTTAATTTTATTAACATGTGAATAATTTTAAAGAGAAAAATAAAACATCTCTCCAATCTACAAATAAGGAAAGAGATCTAATCTCTTTCTTTAATCTTTTGTAGATCTTTTACCAGAGAGATATTTTAATTTTAATTCTCTTTAAATTATATCTTCCACATAATAATAAAAATTAAAATTAAATTTCTTTTTTATTTTAATTTGGCCGGCCCTACTAGCTTGGCCGGCCACCCAATTTTATACCTAGGCCGGCCCTAGCTTGTTCCCAAGCTAGCTTGGCCGACCCCTATTGGGTGGGTATATAAGGTGGGTATAGGTGGGTATAGAACTCTATAAATAAGAGGCTACGATAGGGACCGAGAGGAGAAATTGGTTTTGGTCTCCCGATAAAATTAAGCATCCCGTGTTCGCCCCGAACACACAACTTAATTTTATCAATGATAATTCATTCCACTAGAGAACTATCATTGAACTACCGCACCAATCCCAAATTACATTTTTGGGCTCCTTCTTATTATGAGTGTGTTAGTCTCCCTGTGTTTAAGATATCGAATGTCCACTAATTAAGTGAGTTACTGACAACTCATTTAATTAATATCTAAGTCCAAGAGTAGTACCACTCAACCTTATCGTCATGTCGGACTAAGTCCACCTGCAGGGTTTAACATGACAATCCTTATGAGCTCCTCTTGAGGACATTATCAACCTAGTATCTCTAGGACACAGTTTCCTTCTATAATCAACAACACACACTATAAGTGATATCATTTCCCAATTTATCGGGCTTGTTGATTCAACGAACTAAATCTCACCCATTGATAAATTAAAGAAATAAATATCAAATATATGTGCTTGTTATTATATTAGGATTAAGAGCACACACTTCCATAATAACTGAGGTCTTTGTTCCTTTATAAAGTCAGTATAAACGACCTCAAATGATCCTACTCAATACACTGAGTGTACTAGTGTAATTATATAGTCAAGATAAACTAATACCTAATTACACTCGACCTTCTAATGGTTTGTTCCTTTTCCATTTTGGTCGTGAGCTGTTTATAATTTATAAGATACATCATCTTCCGTATGTGACACCACATACTATGTTATCTACAATATAAATTAAATGAACAACTACAAACAAATGTAGATAATTAGACCAAATGTGATTCTTTATTCATAATGAATGTTTACAAAGCTTAGGCTTTCAGTATACATTCCAACAATCTCCCACTTATACTAATGACTAAGCTGCCATATCTTCTACCATACATCTGATTCCCATTCCTGCACATGCCGATCGAAAGCTTTCGCCGGAAGGGCCTTAGTGAAAGGATCTGCCAGGTTATCCGCTGATGCAATCTTGGCGATGACAACTTCTCCTCGCTTTACAATATCTCGTATCAGGTGGTACTTGCGCTCTATATGTTTACTTGCCTTATGAGCTCGTGGTTCCTTCGAGTTTGCAACTGCACCGCTATTATCACAATAAATTGTGATGATTTTGGGCAAACCAGGAATCACATCTAAGTCCATTAGAAAGTTCCTGAGCCATACTGCTTCTTTAGCCGCCTTAGGAGCTACATATTCGACTTCCATGGTTGAGTCCAAACGCATCTTAACACTCCTCCATGAAATGGCTCCACCTCCTAAAGTAAACACATAGCCTGATGTAGACTTCCTGTTATTCGATTGGAAATTCATGTAACCCACAGGGAGCAGATCGTCTGCTTGGTAAACTAGCATATAATCTCTAGTCCTTCTCGGTACTTTAATATATGCTTTCCTGCAGTCCAATGTCCTTGTCCAGGTTACTCGATATCTGCTGACAGATTCGGTCTTATGCATAGCATTGCATACATTAGGCTTCCTAAAGCATAAGGAACCGCTTTCATGTCCTCTATCTCTTTTGATGTCTTTGGAGACATCTCTTTAGATAGAGCTACTCCATGTCTAAAGGTAAGAAACCTTTCTTGGAATCCTGCATGTTAAAACGAGCAAGGATTGTATCTATATATGAAACTTGGGATAGACACAACATTCTTTTCTTACGATCCCTTATAACTTTGATCCCAAGAATGTGTGCACATTCTCCTAAGTCCTTCATATCAAATTGTTTGGACAACCATACCCTTACATCTGATAATACCTTGACATTGTTGCCAATTAACAAAATATCATCTACGTATAGTACAAGAAATACCACCACGTTCACTTCTTATATACACAAGACTCATCCGGACTTTGAATAAATCCATATGACTAGATTACTTCATTAAACCGGATGTTCCAAGACCTTGAAGCTTGCTTCATCCATAAATGGACCGATTGAGCTTGCACTAGATGCTCTTTGCCTTTTCAATGAACCCTTCCGGTTGCTTCATATGGATGTTCTCTTCAAGACTTCCATTAGGAAATCTTGACATCCATTTGCCAAATCTCATAATCCATATGAATGGATAAGAGTATCCGGATAGACTTAAGCATGAAAAGGTCTCCTCATAATCGATTCCTCTTTTGAGTGTACCCTTTTGCAACAAGCCTAGCTTTGAAGGTTTCTACCTTCCGTCATCCCTCTTTTCCTTTTGTAGATCCACTTGCATCCAACGGCTTTTACACCATCGGTGGTTCTACAAGCTCCCAAACCTTATTAGAGTACATGGACTCTATTTCGAATTCATTGCCTTTTGCCAAGATGCTCGCATCTATATCTTTGGAGTCATCAGGATCCGGTCTATGTTTTACCGGATCAAGTCCAAGACTCTCCCAAAAACATGAATCTTTCAGTTTTACAACCCTCCCACTACGACGAGGCATGCCTCCGTGGTTGTGTATCATGTGTGACACGTGTTGCGTCTCTTGTGGTACTTCATCTTGTACTGTTGGTCTGAAGTAGACATGTCCTCTCTAAGTTCTTCTAAAACAACTTTACTGGGCTTGTGATCCATTATATAGTCTTCTTCTAAAAACTGGGCATTGGTGCTAACAATGACCTTCTGGTCTTTAGGACTATAAAATAAACCACCTTTCGTTCCTTTGGGATATCCTACAAACACGCGAACTTCAGTACGAGATTCTAACTTATCAGCATCTGGTTTCAGCACATGTGCTGGACTACCCCAAATCCGAATATGTCTTAGACTGGGTTTTCGCCCATTCCACAATTCTATGGGAGTAGAAGAAACTGATTTAGAAGGTACTAAGTTCAGAATGTCACTGCTGTTTCCAGAGCATATCCCCAAAACGAATTTGGTAATTCTAAATAACTCATCATCGATCTAACCATCTCCATAAGAGTCCTATTCCTTCGCTCTGCTACACCATTCTGTTGGGGTGTTCCAGGTGTGGGCAATTGGGATTGAATCCCAGCCTCTGATAAGTAATTCCTAAACTCTCCTAAGAGGTATTCGCCACCACGATCAGATCGTAGTGTCTTGATACTTTTACCTAATCGTTTCTCCACATCAGCCTTGTATTCTTTGAACTTATCAAAGCACTCGGACTTGCGGCGCATTAGGTAAATGTATCCATATCTTGAATAATCGTCTATGAAAGAGACAAAATATTCAAAACCTCCTCTTGCCTGGACAGACATAGGACCACACAAATCAGAGTGAACCAACTCTAACACTTCTTTGGCTCTATACCCCTTGGCCTTGAACGGCCTCTTGGTCATTTTACCTTCTAAGCAAGATTCACAAGTTGGAAAATTTTCCAACTCTAATGAACTCAAAAGTCCATCGGCTATAAGCCTCTGAATCCTACTTAAATTAATATGACCAAGTCTTAGATGCCAAAGATATGCTTGGTTCATTTCTGAAGGTTCTTTTCTCTTATTAGAATTAGAAGATGAGTTATAAATTTCCATGTTTTGCTTTGTGGAAGAAATTGGATTTAAAATATACAAATTGCCAACTAATGCACTAGAACAGATAATCACTTTATTTCTTTTAATAACTACATCATTACTGAAAGAAACTGAATATCCATCTATAAACAGTTTAGAAATTAAATTCTTTCTAAAACTGGGTACATAAAGACAATTTCTTAAAACCAAATTTCTATTTCTACTAAAAGACAAGTAGGCGTCTCCCACTGCAACCTTAGTAGAATTGCCCATATAGACGGTAATCTCCCTTCAGATAGTCGTCGGGTTTCTGGAACCCCTGCAAGGAATTGCAGACATGATCGATGGCTCTCGTATCTACACACCAGGTGTTTGGTAGATAACACCGCTAAACATGTTTCAACAACCGAGCATGAGATATACCTTTGTTTTGGTTCCTACGAGGACAGTCCGCCTGCTTGCGGATGAAGCACTTGCCCTTCGGCTTCTTCACTCCAAATCCCGTACTCGAGATTTATTCACTTTCTTTCTTGAGCCACCTTGTTTCTTCTTCTTCTTTCCTTCGATTTAGAAGTAGAACCATTTTCAGCAAAGTGAATTTGAGAATTGTGACGAAATAATCCTTCTGCTGCTTGAAGTTCGTCAATAGTTCCCCTAATGAATAAATCCTTTTATTCATATTATAGTAACTGCTCAAAACTTCTAGGTAGCGTTTGGAGGATCATATCGATCTGGGTTTCCCATCAATTTCTCCTCCAAGGATCTGTATCTCGTTCGGATAAGCCATCATCTTTAGGATATGATCCCTTACGAGAGTACCCTCTTGCATGGTGGCTGTCATTATCTTTCTCATAGCTTCTTGTCTAGAAGCCCTATCCGATGACCAAAGAGCTCCTTGAGATTGTTCATAATATCATAGGTAAATCTTGATGCCGATGTTGCAATACATTTGACATTGAAGCCAAAATGTAACACCGCGCCATCTCATCCGCCTTTACCCATCTCTTATGATATTCAACCTCTTGGGTAGATTCACCAGTGGGTGCATCGGGACAAGGTTCAGTCAAGACAAATTTATGGCTTTCAGTAGTCAGAACAATGTCCAGGTTCCTTTTCCAATCTATGTAATTAGGTCCAGTAAGTCTATTTTGTTGAAGTATGATGGACAGTGGGTTGAAAGTCATCCTAAGAATCACAAATAACTTTTGGTCAGAACTCTAAATTTAGAATAATATTGATTCCTCAAACAATACTATTTTAAATTAACCAACACCTCATCACACCGTGAATTTTGTATGCCACGTTAGTGTGGACGTATACAAATTCAACATTTGTAAAGGAGGGTTTTAACCCATTAATTTTATTATCTTGTCAACCTAACTTTTGACAAATAAAATTAATAGTTGGTATTATTTGGTCACACAAATAATAGCAGTGACTCCGTTGGGGAGGATACTATTAGATGTGTCTAAGTGTATACCATTACTTGACACTAAGTCCATTAATAAGATTATGCCCCTTCCGTTGGGGAAGATCACACGCTCTTAATTAATTTCCTATAGTCATCCAAAAATGGAAGTCTGTTCTAGTGATCCACAAACAAGCTCATCCGTTATGGAGGAAGGCACTCAGAGCCAACGCGCAAGCTTGTTTGCATCACTTACAAACCAGTAATGGAGACCATGGGATTTATTTAAAAATCCCTCTCCCACTTAGTTATTTATAAATGAGGAATTTTAACTATGCTAGCCTACTAAACTTGTAAACTAACATGCACACACAGCACAATATAAAAGCAATAAATAGAAAATTTAATTTTCAACTATTATGGCTTTTATCTCTTAATTGTCCTCCGTGTGTTGTCTTCCCAAGCTGCTGCCATATTTGGCCACCGCCTCCGAGTCTAGCTGTCACATCCATCTTGCTCATAGTTCCGCTATGCCTCTGGTCCTTAGAAGGTTCCACGCTTTGTAAGATTCGATTCGCGACATAAATAGAATTTTACATTTTTGATCCTATATTCCATAAAAGGAATGTACATGTATCTAGATCAAAAATAAAATCCTAATAAAACTAAATACAGCTCCTGCTGTATTTTAATACAATCATGCACACACATATAAATTGCCCTTGACATGTCCAAGGGTCCAATCACACACATAATTAACTAAAAGCCATAATAGTTGGATCCTGCATCCTCAAAGTTAGTACATCCTACTATTATCCTGCCTAAATTATGTATGACATGTGCATAATTAAACTAAATACCAAATACACAGAGGCAAAACCCTAGCTCTGATACCAATTGTTGGTTGCTACTCGGAAAATCTAGAGGTTCCACTGTACAAAAATTTTGTACAAAGGTCTGAACCTTGTCCTAGCTACCATGTGTTCTTTTAAATTAAATTTTGGATCGCCTGCGGAACTTAACACGTTTGATCCAAAACTTAATCTATTTGTTCTTTTAGGTTTTGACTTGGATCTCCTGCGGAATTTAACACGTTCGACCCAAGTCTCCTTAAGTTATTAATTCCATTAAATATTAATTTCCATAAAAGGTTCCCAGTACTGACGTGGCGAGGCACATGGCCTTCTTGGATATGGGAGCAACCACCACCGACTAGACAAAACCTTTAATAGAAAGCTAATATTTAATTTCCTAAAATAACTTTAGGTTAACCAAAGAGAACAATCAAATCACAAGGAAAAGAAAGAAAACAAAAGAACACAACATCGAAAACATATTCGAAATACTAGAACGTAAGCCTCTTGTATTTGGTATTATTTCCATAAATAACTAGCATGATGCGGAAATAAAAATTACTAGTTATACCTTGTAGAAAAACCTCTTGATCTTCTACCGTATTCCTCTTCTAACCTCGGACGTTGTGTGGGCAACGATCTTCCGAGACGAGAAACCACCAATCACCTTCTTCTCCTCCTAGCTAGGTTCGTCCAACAAAGAGGAAGCTTCACCAAGGAAGAAAATCAAAATACTAACCAAGCTCCAAGAGATGCTAGCTTTCTCTCCTTCTTCTTCTTCTTCTCCGAGTAGTATCCGGCCACCACAAGAGCTCCAATGGAAGAGTAGGGTTCGGCCACCACAAGAGGAAGAGAGGGAGAGGTTGGCCGGCCACACCAAGGAACAAAAGAGGGAGAGAAATAATAGATGTTGTATCTCATGAAGGCACCCCTACCCCTTCTTTTATATTCCTTGGCCTAGGTAAATTAGGAAATTTAATTACCATAAAATTTCCTCAATTTCCTTGACATGATTTTATTGAGAAAAATAAAATAAAATTTCCCAAATTAAAACCAATGGCCGGCCACATCAAGAGGAAATAAATTAGACAAGTTTTAATCAACAATTAAAACTTTCCTTATTTGTTTCCGGAAATTTTAAAATTAAAATTTCTCTTTAAAATCTCTTCATGGTTAATAAAAGGAAATTTCTATAATTTTAATTTTATTAACATGTGAATAATTTTAAAGAGAAAATAAAACATCTCTCCAATCTACAAATAAGGAAAGAGATCTAATCTCTTTCTTTAATCTTTTGTAGATCTTTTACAAGAGAGATATTTTAATTTTAATTCTCTTTAAATTATATCTTCCACATAATAATAAAAATTAAAATTAAATTTCTTTTTTATTTTAATTTGGCTACTAGCTTGGGTTCAAGCTAGGGCCGGCCACCCAATATTATACCTAGGCCGGCCCTAGCTTGTTCCCAAGCTAGCTTGGCCGGCCCCTATTGGGTGGGTATAGAAGGTGGGTATAGGTGGGTATAGAACTCTATAAATAAGAGGCTACGATAGGGACCGAGAGGAGAAATTGGTTTTGGTCTCCCGATAAAATTACGTGTTCGCCCCGAACACACAACTTAATTTTATCAATGATAATTCATTCCACTAGAGAACTATCATTGAACTACCGCACCAATCCCAAATTACATTTTTGGGCTCCTTCTTATTATGAGTGTGTTAGTCTCCCTGTGTTTAAGATATCGAATGTCCACTAATTAAGTGAGTTACTGACAACTCATTTAATTAATATCTAAGTCCAAGAGTAGTACCACTCAACCTTATCGTCATGTCGGACTAAGTCCACCTACAGGGTTTAACATGACAATCCTTATGAGCTCCTCTTGAGGACATTATCAACCTAGTATCTCTAGGACACAGTTTCCTTCTATAATCAACAACACACACTATAAGTGATATCATTTCCCAATTTATCGGGCTTGTTGATTCAACGAACTAAATCTCACCCATTGATAAATTAAAGAAATAAATATCAAATATATGTGCTTGTTATTATATTAGGATTAAGAGCACACACTTCCATAATAACTGAGGTCTTTGTTCCTTTATAAAGTCAGTATAAAAGAAACGACCTCAAATGGTCCTACTCAATACACTCTGAGTGTACTAGTGTAATTATATAGTCAAGATAAACTAATACCTAATTACACTACGACCTTCTAATGGTTTGTTCCTTTTCCATTTTGGTCGTGAGCTACTGTTTATAATTTATAAGGTACTGATAACATCATCTTCTGTATGTGACACCACATACTATGTTATCTACAATATAAATTAAATGAACAACTACAAACAAATGTATACAATTAGACCAAATGTGATTCTTTATTCATAATAAATGTTTACAAAGCTTAGGCTTTCAGTATACACTCCAACATGTATGTCGTATGCTTATGATACCTCGCATGATATTGATATGCAATGATATGAATTCGGTTTTAGTGAGTAGGAAAGGAACTTACTGAGCCATGAGTGCTCATAGCTTACTTTCCTTGTACCGCAGATATGGGGGACGGATATTCGGAACGACGGAGCAGCAGGAGGAGCAGATAGTGATGTGTGTGGTGGTGGCTCGGCAAGAACGATTCGGACAAATTAATATTTTTAGTTATATGATCAATATATGCACATTCGAACTAATCAGAATATGTGATATCATGCTTTAAAAGGAATGATTTAAAATTTTCCGCTGTTATAGTATAACTAAAGCATGTACGTAAGTAGTATAAGATCGTAGCGCCGCCCTTGGGTAAGAAGGGTGGGCGTTACAGGTGGTATCAGAGCGAAGTTTTGCCAGCTCACTACACACACATCAAGCTCCTTCCTGTCGCTCCAAGTAAGTACAGTTGCTTAATTTATTTATATGCAAAAATTAGTATGATACTCTAGGATACATGAATAATAGCCTAGGAAGGATACCTTAAGCTATACCCTAGAGAAGGGTGCATGATGACAAGTATGTGTTAAAAATAGTATGATACTCTAGGATGCATGAATGGTAGCCTAGGAAGGATACCTTAAGTTATACCCTAGAAAATGGTGCAAGATGATAAGTAGGTGATATTCTAGGATGCATGAATGGTAGCCTAGATACAAGAACCTTAGGCTATAACATAAGAGGAATAATGAATCTTTAAAATCTTGTAGAAATGGACTATATCCCGTTCGAATACGATCCCGAGGATGTAGAATATTTTGGCGAATACCTCGAGTTCGCGGATGAACCCGATATGCTGGAATACTTCGACAACTATGTGAGCGACTCGGAATCTCCGGAACATGGCGAGTTCGGAGAGGAAGATCTCGAGGAAATCGAGGAAGGGAATTCAGACGATAATGAAGATGAAGATTCAGAAATTATGGAATATTATGAAGGAGAGAACGAGTTTCCTGAGATGGGCGAGGATGAATTTAACCTTGCTGAATACATGGAAATGGGTTTCAACCCCAACGATATAATAGACTTCGAGTGGGGACTGAACAACCTCGAGGGGGAACTAAACGAAGACCCGATGGAACCGGACGAACATGTTGAAGAAGACGAGGGAATGGATGAAGAGACAATAATCGACCCGGAAGAGGCATCGGAGATTCAACCTCCGATAATGCCTGATCCACCCCAGAATGATCTGGGCAAGTTGATACAAGTTGGGTTGATGATGACTACTGCTATCATGTCCTTTATGGCAGGAGTAGTCACAACCTACCTGGCCTTTTAAGAGAAGAAGTTATGAACAAAAAAATGTAATAAAAGCTTTTGATGAATAAAAAGAGTAGAAATGGTATCAATTTAGGCATGAGTCAAGTAAGAATTATAATACCATCGGCTAGATCTTGACGCGTATGAATGGTAAGGTAATCTAAAGATGATATGACAACCTAAGAAAGAATACCTCAACGATAACCCAAACATGGCATGAAACCTAGACATGATATGTTAAGATATTCATGCATAAATGATAACTTAGACTAAACTTATTATCATTTAGGAAAATAAATATGACTAGAAGACGAAATGCCAGAACGGAGGAGACCGTACCTCCACCTGATTGGGCACATGTAGTTACTGAGCTACAACGACAACTTACGGAACAACAACAGATGATTGCTGCCATGATGAATCAACAAGGGAATCCTGCTACCCCAAATCAGAATAATACGCCAACTATACCAGTAGTTGAACCGGAGCCAGTAGCAGCACCGGTACCACTAGTGAATCTGGCACCGGTAGTTCGTCAAGAAGTGTATCTGATCCAGTGGAAAAGACTGAGGCCAGAGAAATTCTCTGGTAATTGTGAAGCATGGGACGCACAAGCTTGGTTTAAGACAATGGAGAGCATGATAGAACTATTGGACTGGTCTGAGCATGAAAAGGTCAAATGCGTATCATTCTGTCTCACGGGAGACCCCGAATGTGGTGGGACAGAGTAAAAGTGAAAAGACCAGTAAACCAAATGAGTTGGGCAAAATTAAATGCTACGACTGTGGACTGGAAGGACATCTATCTAGAGACTGCCCTACCAAAACTAAAGCACCACAGTATGTTCTGAATCAAGGTGGTCCCGCAAGGTTACACCAACTACAGACTTCTATTGAGGGACCTTCAATGAGTCAAGGGAGATTGGAAGCTCCACCAACGTCTAAGGAATCTGAGCAGAAATTGTCATTCTAAGTTCGGGGACGAACTTTCAATAAGTAGGGGAGATTGTAACACCCCTACAAAGCCTAGATAAGAAAGTAAGGATAATGAGAGTTTGAAGGTAGTGAAAAGAAGGTGTAAATATTCTAAGTTGAATATTAAGATGGGAAGGATTTAGATGATTAAAACTTTATGAAAGAAAATAAAGTTGAGAATATAAATCATCTATATTTATAATACATGGAATTAATGTAAACAAAAGGAAGGAATATGAGATAATATATATGTGTATGAAATATTTATGCATAATGCATAATATGGTGATATATGAATTATTATGTACAAAAGAATATCAATAATATGTTAGAAGAGAAATAGGATTGAACCTTGGACCTCTTGTAAGGAACATGTATAGGATATCAAAGGGGATAGGAGAATTATTGATAAGGAGAGAAAGGACTAAGTAGTTAAGAATAAGAAAGGATTCTTTTTACTTAAAAGGAAAAGGAAGTAAAAAGAAGTAAAAATATACATAACCAAGTTTTGATCCTTGGTTCTCTTGTGGATGCATGCATATGTTAACCAAGTGTGATAGGAGAGGATATTGTAAGAGGAGATAGGAACTTTAATTAAAGGAAAGAAAAGAGAGAAATTAAAGGAAAGAAAAGAGAGAACTCAAGAAGCATTTCTCTAGAATATTCTTATCATTAAAGAGGAGAAATAAATAAGGAGGATGAATCAAGTCAAGTTTTCCTTCCCTCATTTTAGTATAAATAGGCATGGAGGGGTGGCTTCATCCTCAACTCACTCTCCTCCTCTTCTCCTAGAGGTGCCGAGACACTCCCTCTTTTCTTTCTTTCTTTCTTTTTGTTGCCGAGCAACACAAGAGAAAGAAGCCTCCTCTTCTTCCTCCTCCTCTCCACCAAAAGACCTAGCCACTTCTTCCTCCATTGGTGCCGAGCAAAGCAAGCAAGGAAGAAAGGTCCACAAGCAAGTTCTCAACTCTAGGAAACTTAAGCAAAGAAGGTAAGCTTCCCCAAACCTGTGGTACAAGGCTTTTATGTGATTTTCGGATTTATAAGGATTAGAAAACCTAGGAAAGAATTTAAGAAAATTCGGCTAAAGAAAAGGTTTTCAAATCTAAGATGATTTAAACAAGACCTCATTTCATGATAAGATTTTCTATGCTATGTAGAAGGATTCTTTTCCATGATTTTATACTGATATGATGTATGATCAGAGGAGTATCTAACCCTAGGATTTAACCAAAAATATTTTAAAGAGGCTAGGAAGATTATAGTCTAACCAAACTAGTGCAAGGTTCCTTCTATGAAATGCTAAGGACCTTTCTATAGTTTTCTTGCTTGGAAATTAATTGGAACCAAAAGAAAACTCACTTGTATGCTTCGGACCAGAAAGGTTAAGGGTTAGAAAGACTAAACATGCTCCTATGATAGGATATAAAGTTTCTTAAAGGGTGTTCACATTGCTAGAAACTCATGAACTCTTTTTAGGGTTTTTCGGCCATGATAAAAGGGATAGCTTAGATTAGCCTAAACAAAAATATTAATATGCTCAAGACCTCTGTGATATTATGATATGAAAGTTGATTAATGCTCTCATGTTTAATTGGAATGTAGAAAATTAGTTACATGATATAAGACATGTAAGATCACAAGAGTCCTAGCTTGTTTATGATCCAATTTTGTGTATGATGTTCTTAGTAACTTTTGCCATGATATTTACTTAGGCTTTCCATGCTTTAGGCCACTTAAGAAACCTAGCTTAAGGACTGGTAGGTTTCGGCCATGAAGGAAAATAAAAGAAAAAGGGAAAGAAACCTAGGAAATGCTATACATAATGAGAAGAAATGAAATTATGTTATGTATGCCATGATATGTTATAGCATAGGAAATGCTATACATAATGAGAAGAAATGAAATTATGTTATGTAATATGCCATGATATGTTATAGCATAGGAAATGCTATACATAATGAGGAGAAATGAAATTATGTTACGTAATATGCCATGATATGTTATAGCATAGAAAATGCTATACATAATGAGAAGAAATGAAATTATGTTATGTAATATGCCATGATATGTTATAGCATAGGAAATGCTATACATAATGAGAAGAAATGAAATTATGTTACGTAATATGCCATTATATGTTATAGCATAGGAAATGCTATACATAATGAAAAGAAATGAAATTATGTTACGTAATATGCCATGATATGTTATAGCATAGGAAATGCTATACATAATGAGAAGAAATGAAATTATGTTACGTAATGATATGTTATAGCATAGGAAATGCTATACATAATGAAAAGAAATGAAAAAGGAAATGCATGAAAGATTGTTAGGGACATGATATGATAGTTATGCATGATAAGTTATTTTTGTATGGTTTGTACCAAGGGTGGGCTCCGTAAACGCTCGATGGAGTAAGACTCGGGCCTCGTCAGTAATGGGCCTCTGAATGCCCTAGGTCGATGGAGTAAGACTCGGGCCTAGTATGTATGCATGGTAGGGTTCAAGACTTGCTACCTTGGACCTACCTATGAAGCGCGCGCATTATGTATGTGGTACAAACCGGGATCCCCTCTAATGATGATATTAATTTCAAGTACTTATAAGTATAAGTTTTCAAATTCATGATGCATTGCCTACATATGCGCTTGAATTATCTGATGATTAGATATAATGTCATGTGATATTATGATATGAATATGAATATGATACCCTTGTATGTCGTATGCTTATGATACCTCGCATGATATTGATATGCAATGATATGAATTCGGTTTTAGTGAGTAGGAAAGGAACTTACTGAGCCATGAGTGCTCATAGCTTACTTTCCTTGTACCGCAGATATGGGGGATGGATATTCGGAACGACGGAGCAGCAGGAGGAGCAGATAGTGATGTGTGTGGTGGTGGCTCGGCAAGAACGATTCGGACAAATTAATATTTTTAGTTATATGATCAATATATGCACATTCGAACTAATCAGAATATGTGATATCATGCTTTAAAAGGAATGATTTAAAATTTTCCGCTATTATAGTATAACTAAAGCATGTACGTAAGTAGTATAAGATCGTAGCGCCGCCCTTGGGTAAGAAGGGTGGGCGTTACACAAACAGTCCGAAAGGTATAGAAGACCTGTATACATGTCAAACATAGGTATCCAAACAATATGCAGCATATAAATGCAACAATCACAATCACAAACAATAAATGCATCATGCATATGATGCCAATGTCATGGTCACCCCTGACGCCAGTCAGCCAACTCACAACATAAGTGGGACCAAGTGGATAGGGCTATGACGACCGTGCACTCAGCAACACTACTCCTGATGAGTGATCGAGTGGACGGGATGCTGTCGGAGTACATACATACTCCTACCCCAAATCATAAATGGGGGAGCGCAATGCTCTCATCTCCCGGTACGCTATGACGGGGAGGAATCTCTAACGTGCTACACGCTGCGTCACACTACCCCTGAGCGGATCAACGGAGCACCGGAAGAGTCAAACTGACGTGCTACCACGCTGTATCACGCTACCCGTGAGCGTCACAACGGAGCACCGAACAGTGATGAAAACTGGCAAAGTGCTCGACAATAATGGAGCAATCTATCGCACAGCATGCGATCATGCAAATGATGCATGTCACTAAACATGGTAATATACTAAACCAACCTCTGGACATATAACAATGGGCACCATAGTAAATAGATCAAATCAAGATATACTGATCAATAAAGTATCAAACCTAGGTCCTGAACATGTGAAACATGGTTATATCACTACCCGTGAGCATGATAAATCAGGTACAAGATCAATAATAGATGCAATCAAACAACCAATCAAACAGGTAACATGTATTGGGCAGTGATTAACCGAAACAAATATGAAACACAATTAATGCAACATATTATTTTCATTACTAAGCATATCAAAGACAAATAGTCAAAAGTACTCGCCTCCAAAATAAAGGTCCAATCCTATCAGGTCCAAATCTGACGTCGAGATACTCGTCTCGCGTCAAGTCCTGTATCACCAACATAAATATATTTTATTTAGCTACAATTCTCACAAATAGCTAAACAAAACCTCTAACTCTAAATGAGTATAAAACCTTAATCATACTATTAGATTAAAATAAAATCCTAATTCCTTTGACACAAACACTATCTGAAATAATTGAATCAAAACCATGATTCATAACATATATCAAATGTCCTACACCTTACCTTATTTCTCAGCCTTATTGATTTCTGGAACAAGGGGTGCTGCTGGTCGGAATTTTCTGCTAGAACCAAGTAAGCTCACAGAACACAAACTCCCTGCTGAAATCCTTCCCACTGATCAGATCAAGTTGAGATCAATAATAAGGAATCACAAATCAAACAACAACCCATCTTACAACCTAATCTTACCTCAGATGTGCCAATCTGTTGACAGGGGTGTGATGGTCGGAATCAAGCAGGGACAGCAACAACTATTAATGCTGTGATAGCCGGAACCAACTAGGTGCCTTCCAACAATCGAATCCAAAAATCACACTACGAATGCATCAACTACCCAATCAAATACAAGTGCACAACTAAAATTGCAACCTGATCCTTACCTTCATCCAGTAACTCACTGGAATAGAGAACGGAGGATTTAGGGCTCCGGTGTTGTTTCCAGCAAGGGGCTACTGAGGCAGTAAACTAGAGCAGAGGGCAACGACGGCATACGGATCCCAAATGGTGGCCACGGCAGAACCCTTACCGACGTCGGAAGCAGAGGTTAGGGCAGAGGCTGCAAATCGACAGTGACTTTGAGCGTTGGCAGCCGGTTATCCACTAAGAGGGGCTAGGGCACGGTGGGAGCTCTCGGCCGCGTCTACTGTGGGGGCGTCGTCGCTGTCCCGTGTGGTGGTGGCGGCAACGGAGCGACGCAAGGGAAGACGACAGTGGGTCGACAGTGGCTCACGCGACGCCAATGCTTGGACAGGAAGGAAGAGGAGAGGAAGTAGGCTATCTCGATGGCTGGCGGCTAGGGCACAGGGAAAGGGGTCGGCGGCGGGCCGACGCTAGGGCACAGAGGCAGTCGCTGGAGCTCTTGTGACCGGTGCTCGGCGTCGGCTGTGGTGGTGGCAAAGGAGAGGAGAAGAGGAGAAGAGGAGATAGGAGAAGAGAGGCGTCGGCGCCGGTTAGGGCAAGGGAAGAAGTCGGGCGTGCGGGTGGTTTCGGCGTCGGGTGCACGGGAAAGAAATAAGAGAAAAAGAAAAAAGCAAATGGAAAAGAAAAATAAATATTTTCCTCATTAAAACAGGGTAACCTAAACAGGCTTTTCCGGACCCCGTTTTTATCCCCGTCAACTCGTCCGTACGAGCTCCGAAAAATTCCCGAAAAATGTCCAAAAATTCCGGAAAATTCCCTTATTCATATTCGCCTATTTCCGGTATTTTACACTTCCATGGCGTATCCTCAAAGCAACGGCCAAGCGGAAGTAACCAACAGAGAAATCCTTAGAATTCTTCGGGCTCGACTTGACCATATAGGAGGAAGCTGGGTGGACGAGCTGTCGGGCGTCTTATGGGCTATCCGCACGACCCCAAAGGAAGGAACGGGCGTCACGCCGTTCCATTTAGTGTACGGCGGCGAAGCTGTTATCCCGGTTGAAGTCGGTGTCGAGTCCGTCCGGATCTAGAATTATGATGATGATAACGCCGAGCGGAGGAACATGGAACTGGATTTGGTCGACGAAGAGCGAGCCAAGCCGTCCGTCCGGCTGATGGCGTACCGGCAGAGGATGAAGCAGAATTATAACCGGCGCGTGATCCCTAGAGCATTCCAAGTTGGCGACCTAGTGTGGAAGAAAGTAAAGCCGGTCGGCGACGTTGGCAAGCTGGAGGCTCCGTGGGCGGGTCCCTTCAAAGTCATCGAAAAGCGCCACTCGGGTGCCTATTATTTATAAGATGAAGATGGACGGCAACTGGATCGACCATGGAGCGCAAATCATCTCCAGCCGTACCGAGCTGGGTGAGAGGTGCGCTGATGTAATTCATTTTGTGTATCTCTTGGTCGCTTGTGTTCTTTTAATGTAGGAAGCAAAATGATAAACGCATTTGGCAATATTCGCCGAACGGCAGTGTTGAAATTAACCGTCGAGCTCCGACGTTAAAAATCGAGAGTCGAGCCGGCGACTATAAACCCTCCGAGCGGAAGACCGTCGAGCTCCGACGTTATAAATCGAGAGTCGAGCCGGCGACTATAAACCCTCCGAGCGGAAGGCCGTCGAGTTCCGACATTAAAAATCGAGAGTCGAGCCGGCGACTATAAACCCTCCGAGTGGAAGACCGTCGAGCTCCAACGTTAAAAATCGAGAGTCGAGCCGGCGACTATAAACCCTCCGAGCGGAAGACCGTCGAGCTCTGATATTAAAAATCGAGAGTCAAGCCGACTATAAACCCTCCGAGCGGAAGACCGTCGAGCTCTGACGTTAAAAATCGAGAGTCGAGCCGGCGACTATAAACCCTCCGAGCGGAAGACCGTCAAGCTCCGACGTTAAAAATCGAGAGTTGCGCCGGCGACTATAAACACTCCGAGCGGAAGACCGTCGAGCTCCGACGTTAAAAATCGAGAGTCGAGTCGGGGACTATAAACCCTCCGAGCGGAAGACCGTAAATAGGTCGGCGTTAATCGGCGACTATAAACCCTCCGAGCGGAAGACCGTCGAGCTCCGACGTTAAAAATCGAGTCGCACCGGCGACTATAAACACTCCGAGCGGAAGGCCGTCGAGCTCCGACGTTAAAAATCGAGAGTCGAGCCGGCGACTATAAACCCTCCGAGCGGAAGACCGTCGAGCTCCGACGTTAAAAATCGAGAGTCAAGTAGGCGATTATAAACCCTCCGAGCGGAAGACCGTCGAGCTCTGACGTTAAAAATTGAGAGTCGAGCCAGCGACTATAAACCCTCCGAGCGGAAGTCCGTCGAGCTCCGACGTTAAAAATCGAGAGTCGTGCCGGTGACTATAAACGCCCCGGCTTGAAGACCGTCGAGCAGCGACGTTAAACGCTAGAGTCGGACCGGCGACGATAAACCCTCCGGCCGGGCGAAGGCAATAAAGAGGACTTGTGAGCAAGTACCCAAAAGTACTCGCCGTCAACACCCTTCGACCGTCTATACTCGCCAATCGGCCAAGTACCCAAAAGTACTTCGTCAACATCCAGCGAACAACCTCTTCTGTCGAAACAAGATATATTCATCCGAGCGGACTAGCTACGCAAAATACTTCGTAAAAAATCCTTTTCAAACACGAGAGAGGTGTGATAAGAGGCGAGCGGACAACATGCGTATTGATTAGCGAAAGGAAAAAAGCAAGCAAAAGGATAGCATTAAAGAAATTAAGGACGAGCGGCGTAATTACAAAAAGGGATAGTTTTTGGCCGAGCGGTCGAATAACATACAAACTTCTATTCTAAATAATCGTAAAGATCCTTCGGGATGGTGCTAAGGAGCGTCGCCTGGTCTTGAGCTGGGATGGTGGCGGAATCGGAAAGTTGGCCTTTGGACTTCAAATATTCTGTCATGGCATTCATGGCAAGTTCAAAGGCCGTGTACATCCGCTCGCAAACTTTCTCCAAAAATTCAGCCGAACGGATGTAATTTTGTCTCAAGGCAGCGACCCGGCCTGGTTCGGCCTCCTGATATTCTTTAAGGGCCACTCGGGAAGCATCGGCGGCCGCCTGATGTTCTTGTAAAGCAGTCTCGAGCTTCGCCACCTCATCCGATCGGGCAATCTTCTCGTTGGCCAGTTGCTCCATCAACTCCTTTACTTTCTGCTCCAAGCCCCGAGCCTCGACATTCTTTTTCTCCAGATCGGAGATAGCCGTGTTTTTCCGAGTGGTGGCTAGGCTTATTTTTTGGTCGAGCGTCTTGACTTGCCGCTCGAGCTCGGTCAAAGTGTGGGCCTAATCGATCGTCTTCTTCTGCTCGGCCGCCAACAAGTCTTGGGCCTTCTTGAGCTCTTTCTGCAGCTCAGAGTAAGAAGGGCCTTGGGAGCCGGGCGGACCGCCTGCAGCCTTCAGTCTTCTCAATTCTTCGTCCACCATCGCCAGACGGTTGGAGACAGCGATCTCCTCCACCCATCTCTGACAAAAGAAAAATTGTTAATAGCCGATCGGACAGAATGCGTAAAGAACTTTGAGAAAATAGACTCACCCCCGTAGCCTGCTGCATGTGGCTATTGGCCAAGTTGCTGAGAGGAATCATAGCGACGCGTGCCCGAGAGTCGGCCCACATTTCGGCCAGAGGCCCCTTCATTGTGATCATGTGCTCGGGCGCGGTTGGTCGAGTGGCCTCGGGCAGTAATTCTTCGGTCGGGAGGCGAAGTGAGACCCTGACGGTGCGGCGCCGACCGGGTGTAGTTTGGGCGGACGCCGAGGAAGGATCGGAAGCCGGCGCAGAGAATTGGGACAAAATTATCGAACGCTCTACTTGGCGGGGAGCGAGCGGAAGGGAGCTGAGTATAGCTTCCAAGGGGCCCGCGGATGCATCCAATTGGGAGGGGGTCCGATCGGACGAAATAGCCTCCACAGCTGGAGCCTTGCCTCGGGAATCCGCGGTGGTCCGCTCGGCGGGATGGACCGCAGATGTAGCCGAGCGGAGTGGTGTCTCCGTGCGGCGCCTCTTTTGACGGAGGGGGCGCTCCTCCTCCTGAGCCGAGCCTTCATCCCGGACGGAAGGCTCTCAACTAGCAGTTGCGCCAGCCGCTGGCTCTGGGAGAGAAGCCCGAGCGGCCGACTCCTCAGAATTTGTCTCGCTCTCCCCTTCATTAGAGCCGACCGGCTGGATGCCGAGCATCTCCATCTCTTTGGCCGCCGCGGCCTCGAGCGCCACCGCCTTCCTTTTCAAAATGCCAGCCATCACCGACTCCATGACAATATTCGCTGCAACAGAAAAAAGGAGAAAATCAGTTAGCAATCAAGGCAAATGTACAAGTAAACTTCTTACCGAAGCCGCTCGGGGGGGGGGGGGGGTGTTCTGATCGGGCTCAGGCCGAATATGTACATAACCCCTTCCGGAAGGAATTTGTTGATGTCGAACTTCAGACCGGCTAACATGTTGGCGGCGTGAAGATAGTCTGGCCGGGTCTTGAACCTTTTGAGTTCTGGGGAGAGAGGATGTCCGACCTTCCATTGGGTTCGGAAGGGAGCCCACTCGGGAAGGCGAATATAAAAGTAGAATTCTTTCCAATGCTTATTGGAAGAAGGTAGTTTATTGAAGAAAACTAAGCCGAGTCGAGCCTGGAACATGTAAGTGCCCGACTCAGACTGTTTAGGGTAGTAGAAATAGTAGAAAACCTCCTGTTGGAGGGGAATGTTATGGATTTTGAATAGGACGACAACGCCGCATAGAAGGCGGAAAGTGTTGGGTACTAGGCTTCCGAGCGGAATACCGAAAAAATTACAAACGTCAATGATAAAGGGATGAATTGGAAGTCGCAGACTGGCAGTGAACTGGTGGCGGAAAACACAAAAGGCTCCGTGCGGCGATTTGTGTGGCCGAGCGGAGGGAGTGGGTAAGATAATTTCGAGGTCGGAGGGGATGTCAAAGTTATTTATCAGAGTATCGGCGTCACGCCGATCGAAGCGTGACTCCATGGTAACATACCACGGGCCGAGAGTTTGGTCTTGGGATTGAGAGGAATGGGCCATTGTCCGAACGGACAAAATAAAAAAAGGCGAAGAAAGGTAGAGGATAGGAGAAAGAAGACAGCAAACGAAACGATGCCCTGAGGATCGAAACTCGGGAAAGAAATGCAAAGAAAGCACAAGAACCAAAGAGAGAAAGAAGGAGAACCTTACAACGAAGAGGAGGATCGAGGAAAGCGCACCGGAGATCGCCGAAAACAGAAGAGCAAGATCGCCGAAAATCTGGAACGCGAGAAGCAGCGGTAAGCACGCGACAGCAGAAGTGAGGCGAAGGAAAGAAGAGAAGCCTTTATAGGGTGGAACCCGAGCGGCCTCCACCATCGGATCTAGGTCGCGAGAATCGAAGCACGCATCGCGCCGTCCATTTCGAACCGCCTCGGTCTCGTCACCCGCAGCGCCGCCGCCATACGATGACGTTAGCAAGGCCACGTGGCATTCCATCACGGGGGAGCATTTAAGGAGCGCCTTAACGAGGCACAGAGCGCGTGCTCGACCTTAATGATGGAGATTGGCGAAAACTTTGAAAAGATACCGAGGAGGGTTGGCGTTGACTGGCGTTTTAGCTGCTCCCGTGTGGGCGGAGCGGAGGATAGTTGCTTATGGCCGTCGCTCAGACTGTATAGTATGGTGTCAGGCATGTTCCTCTGACAAGCCCATGCTAAGGTATGGTACCAGGACACGTGTACGCCTCGGTAGGTGTGCACGAGCCTCCCCACAGCTCTATATAAGAGCCTTCATACTTCGCCGGAGGTACGCATTCTCCCGTATTCAAAGCCACTTCTGCATTTCCTCTTGCCTGACTTGAGCGACGGAGGGTCGTCGCCGGGAACCCCTTCCCGGTCTGACTTCCTTGCAGGTTCACCGGAGGTCCGTACGACCAGTCGGAGATCTACGCCAGCAATTTGGAGAGCGCCACGTGCCCAGCGTCCATTGATTCAGCATTCAGACAGGATCAACATACATATTAGAGGAAGTGTATAGAGGTGGACCTTAAAATAGACTTTGACTAATGGTTCAGCATCGTCAAAGGATATAAGCCTCCTATCGACAACAACACTGGAATTCTGATGGACCTTGAAAATTGGACTCCGGAGATGAAAAAGAAGGCGCAAACCAACTTTAAGGCATTGAATGTTAGAGTGTATATTGAAAGCCTAGCTTTTGTAAACATTTATTTTGAAATAAAGAATCACATTGGTCAAAAATGTCTACATTTATATGCTAAGTGTAGTTGTTCAATTAATTTATATTGTAGATAACATGGTGTGTGGTGTCACACACAAAAGATCATGTTATCAGTTCTTTATAAATTATAAACAGTAGCTCACGACTAAGATGGATAGGAACAAACCATTGGAATAGTCGTAGTATAATTTGGTATTAGTTTATCTTAACTATAAAATTACACTAGTACACTCTAAGTGTATTGAGTAGCACCATTTAAGGTAAATTCTTTTTATACTGACTTAATAAAAGAACTAGACCTTAGTTATTATGGAAGTGTGTGCTCTTAATCTTAATATAATAACAAGAACATATATTTAGTATTTATTTATTTGACTTATCAAAGGGTGAGATTTAGCTCAATAAATCAAAATGTCCGATAAGTTGGGAAATGATATTACTTATAGTGTGTATTGTTGATTATAGAAGGAAACTGTGTCCTAGAAATCTAGGTTGATAATGTCCCCAAGAGGAGCTCATAAGGATTGTCATGTTAAACCTTGCAGGTGGACTTAGTCCGACATGACAATAAAGTTGAGTGGTACTACTCTTGGACTAAGATATTAATTAAAGTGAGTTGTCAGTAACTCAATTAATTAGTGGATATCTAACATCTTAAACACAGGGAGATAACACACTCATGATAAGAAGGAGCCCAAAATATAATTTGGGATTGGTGCGGTAGTTCAATAATAATTCTTTAGTGGAATGAATTATTATTGATGAAATTAAATTGGGTGTTCGGGGCGAACACGGGAAGTTTAATTTTATCGGGAGACCAAAACAAATTCCTCCTCTCGGTCCCTATCGTAGTATGTTATTTATAAAGTATTATATCTACCTATATCCACCTTTATACCCATCCTAAGGTGGCCAGCCAAGTAAGCTTGGAACCCAAGCTTGGGCCAGCCAAGCAAATAGGATGAGCCAAGTTGTGTGGCCAGCTAGGGCTTGAATCCAAGCTTGGTGTGGCCGACCACATTAAATTAAAAAGGATTTTGTTTTTTAAATCTTTCTTATGTGGAAGCCATGGTTTTAAAAGGGAGTTTAAAAATTATATATCTTTCCTTTTATAGCTTTCTACAAAAAATTAAGAGAAAAGATTTGATATCTTTCCTTATTTGTAGTCAAAAGGAAAATTTTAATTTTTGATAAAACTTTCCTTTTTTGTAACTATGTTCATGATTTAAAAGAGAGTTTTAAAAATTATAAATCTTTCCTTTTATAGCTTTCTACAAAAGATTAAAAGAAAGATTTGATATCTTTCCTTATTTGTAGATTTTAGAAGGAAGATTTTAATTTTGAAGAAAACTTTCCTTTTTGGAAATCATCCACATGCTTTAATAAGAGAGATTTTAATTTATAAAATCCTTTTATAACCAACCATGAAGGGAAAAATTATTAGATAAATTTTTATTTTAAAATTTCTGGAAACAAATAAGGAAATTTTAATTTTGTGTTTAAAACTTGCCTTATTTGGAGCTTATGATGTGGTCGACCATGATAAGGGTTAAAAGGAAAGTTTAATTAAATTTTCCTTATTAACCAAAGGCAAGGAATATAAGGAAATTTTAATTATAATTAAATTTCCTTATTTGCTAAGACCAAGGAATATAAAAGAAGGGGTAGAGGTGCCTCACCTGATAAGAACTCTCTTCTATTCCTCTCCTCTCTTCCTTGGTGTGGTCGGCCCTCTTATTCTCCCTTTTCCTTTTTCTTTCTTCTCCTTGGCCGAACCTCATCATCTCTTGGAGCTTGGAAAGTGGTCGGATCTTGCTAGGAGAAGAAGGAGGAAAAGGAGGCTTTGTTTCTAGCATCCCTTGGAGCTTGGTGGTGGTGGCCGAGACTTGCTATCTCTTGGAAAAATTTGCTTGCTCGAAACTTGGAAAAAGGAAGAAGAAGGGCTTGGGTGGTTCTCATCTCGGTAGATCGTCACCCACACGACGCCCGAGATAAGAAGAGGAATACGATAGAAGACCAAGAGGTTGTTACTTACAAAGAAAGGTATAACTAGTAATTCTATTCTGCATCATGCTAGTTTTCTTTGTATAGATTTGAAATACCAAAAACAAGAGACTAGAGATTCTAGATATTCGGATTTGTTTCGAGTTTGTGTTTTTTTTGTTTTTTCGATCTTGTGATTTGATTGTTCTTTTTGGTTAAACCTAGAGTTATATAAGGAAATTGAATATTGAATTTCATTAAGAGACTTTGTCGAGGTAGTGGTGGATGTTCCCATACCCAAGAAGGCCAAGTGTCTCGCCATGTTTGACCTGGGAGACGATTTCCGAAATTAATATTTAATTGAATTTATAACATAGGTGGAATTGGATCTATAATGTTATGTATCATTTGCGATCCAAGTCTAAACCTCTAAGAACAGATAAGTTAAATTTGGAATCAATAATGTTAAGTTTTGTTTATGATTCCAAATTTAATTTCTAAAGAACGCAATAGGTTGTTAGGATAGGTTCAGGACTTTTTACCACCCCTCTAGCATCTTAACGATCCAACAAGTGATATCAGAGCTAGGTTGACTCTGAATTGGTGCAACCACCAATCAAGCAAGGGGGTGACTTTCAAAACCTTCTTTTAATTTTTTATTTCGGTTTTGAGCTTTTCGATATAGTTCAAATTGGTGCAATCACCTTTTTTGAATATTTTTTTGTTACAAAATACTCTAAATTGGTGCAACACAATCGAGTTTAATACTTTTATTATATCCCATACTGCTAATCCAAGACCTAGTCTTGGGATTTCTTTCTCCTTTTCCTTGTGTGCAAGGTTCCTTTCTTAAATGACCCAAAAACAAGAGATACAACACTGTTCATCCCCCGCCCCCTCCCTTTTCAATGGGGATGACATACCATATTGGAGGAAGTGTATAGAGGTGGACCTTAAAATAGACTACGACCAATGGTTCGGCATTGTCAAAGGATATAAGCCTCCTATCGACAACAACACTGGAATTCCGTTGGACCTTGAAAATTAGACTCTGGAGATGAAAAAGAAGGCGCAAACCAACTTCAAGGCATTGAATACGATCCAGTGCAGACTCATGAAGGAGGAACTGAACCAAGTCTACTCGCATAAAAATACAAAGGACCTTTGGGATAAACTCATTGAGCTACACGAAGAAATAAACAATGCAAAGGTAACCAAAAAGGATTCACCTTTGAATAAATTACTTAACATCAAAATACAGGAAGAAAATAATGTGACTTGAGATAAAGAATTGGACGTCGAAAATCATAAGCATCACAACTACCTCGCGCTGATGGAAACCAGACAGGAATTAGAAAGCAAGAAGGAACAAGACGACGAGTCCGAATACGAATCAAGTCGTAAGTATATACTCATTTCCGAAGGTTCAAATGAGCTATCATCTATCTTAACTGCTAAATTTTTTAAAATAATTGTGTGCCCCAATAAAAAATTAATAAAATATGAAAAACAAAATAACACACTCCTTAAGGAAAATCAGCACCTTAAGGAACAATTTAACTCCCAAATAGAAAATACTAACTCAAATCAAGTCGAAAGACTTGAAGAAGAAAACTTTAAATTGAAGACTAAAATAACCAATCTAAAAGAATTGTTAGAAAAATTCATAGCAGTTCTAAGTACCTAGATATGATACTTAGATCACAAAGAGTTGTGTACAATAAGTCTAGACTCGAATACAAGTCTAGATCGACTAACAAAACCCTTATATCACTTATAAATCAAAACAAGAAACAAACTAAAGCTTAGGTTTCAAAAGCTTGTTTGACCAAATAAGTAGGACTCAATTAATTTTATGTACCTAAAAATAAAAATCATTATCTAAAATTAAATCCAACTAAACCTATTAATTCAAACCTAAACCTAAAATGCAACATGAAATCAAACTCAAATCGAAAAACTAAATTTAAATTAAATAACTATAAAGTTAATTTAAATTCAAGTTACAATCAAGTTTACTATAACTATAAAACATATCCACAAAAACCTAAAACCTGAATTTTAATCAAACTCAAATCGAAAAACTAAATTTAAATTAAATAACTATAAAGTTAATTTAAATTGAAGTTACAATCAAGTTTACTATAACTATAAACCATATCCACAAAAACCTAAAACCTAAATCTAAAATTTAATAATTCAGGGGAGGCTCCAAATTATTTGACACCTCTAAAATAATAATTTACCCGACTGGGTAATTAGTGTAGGGGATCAGTGGTCGGCTAGAAGGGGGTTGGATAGACGGCGCCCCAAATCGATTGCTTCCTATGATGTTAGTACAATAGAATAATACAAACAAACACAAATAGAAAGCTAATCTAAAGACAATAAGGAAATGCAAACCAATACACGCCGATTTACGTGGTTCAGAGATAAAGCTCCTACTCCACGGCTGCCCATAAGGTGGACGATCCCTATCCGTCGGTGGATTACTCCCCGAAAACTCAGGCTAACTCAAACCTCCTTATGGGTGGAGAAACCTCACCACAAACTCACCAAGACCTCTTGGACACAAGGGAAACCTTGAGTATTGGTAGACTACTAATTAGACTTTAACCAAGTCCAATTGTGTTGGCCTTAACCAAGTTTCGAAGCCTTGGTTATATAGGTCACGGGTTGGAAAACCCTGTCTGCCAGTCGACTATGAAATCCATCAGTCGACTGCCCTCTATGGAGATTCAACTGTTACATCCCAATGGCTCGATACCAGTCGACTGGTAAAAGTACCAGTCGACTACTCCACACTGGTCAAGCGAACAGAAGCATTCTGTTCACTCCCAGTTGACTGCCCAATCGACTACACCAATCGACTGATGAAACCACCAGTCCATTGGTACCCGAATACAATCTCTCAACACTCGGACCCTCACCCTTATGCATCACTTGATGTTTCTTTGCAACCTTGACCTCTTGCCTTTAAGCCTACTTCCTTTGGCTCTCGTCCCTCGGATGCATTCAAGCTCGCGGCTCGTCCCCAATGTCATCCTTCGCATATGCCTCAAAGTCGCTTCCCTCGACTTGTAACGACCCGGCCCTTTGGCCTCTTGGGCGACCCTTGTGGCAGCCCAACTGGCGGCCCTTATGTCGTCGGCCCATTTGGCGACCTCTCATGTCGTCGACCGACGACCCTTTGGTCGTGCCGTTACTCACTAGGACTTTCCACCCCTGGCAGTGGATTTTTACCTCCCCCAGGATTCAAACTCTAAACCTTCAGGCTTAAGTATTAGAGTTTATGAATCCTGGTAACCAAGTGACGACATGAGAGGTCGCCAAATGAGCTGACGACATAAGCGCCGCCACAAGGGTCGCCCAAGAGGCCAAAGGGTCGGGTCGTTATAATAAAAAGGCGCCTTTTTATTGTAACGACCCGGCCCTTTGGCCTCTTGGGCGGCCCTTGTGGCGGCCCAACTGGCGGCCCTTATGTCGTCAGCCCATTTGGCGACCTCTCATGTCGTCGACCGACGACCCTTTGGCCGTGCCGTTACTCACTAGGACTTTCCACCCCCAGGATTCGAACTCTAAACCTCCAGGCTTAAGTATTGGAGTTTATGAATCCTGGTAACCAAATGAGATCATCTCACTTGGTTACCAGGATTCATAAACTCCAATACTTAAGCCTGGAGGTTTAGAGTTTGAATCCTAGGGGAGGCAAAAATCCACTGCCAGGGGTGAAAAGTCCTAGTAAGTAACATCACGGTCAAAGGGTCGCCGGCCGATGACATGAGAGGTCGCCAAATGGGCCGACGACATAAGGGCCGCCCAAGAGGCCAAATGGCTGGGTCGTTACATATGAGGTGGCCAACCATGTGGATTTAAGAAAAGGAAATTGGTTTTAATTAATTAAATTTTCCTTTTCATGATAAAGAAAATAAGGAAGTTTTTATTTAAATTTTCCTTATTTTCCAAAACCAAGGATTATAAAAGAGGGGGTAGGGGTGCCTTCATGGGTAACAACTCTATTCTATTTTCCTCCCTCTCTTCCTTGGTGGTGGCCAGCCCTAGACCTTGCTCTTCTCCTCTTCTCTTCTTCTTTAGTGGTCGGTTTCATCCCTCTCTTGGAGCTCTTGTTGGTGGCCGGTTCTAGCTTGGAGAAGAAGGAGAGAAAGGAGGTTTTGTTTCTAGCATCCCTTGGAGCTTGGTGGTGGTGGTCGAAACTCTTCATCTCAAGGAGGAGTGCTTGACCGAAACTTGCAAGGAGGAAGAAGAAGGGTTTGGGTGGTTCTCGTCTCGGTAGATCATTTCCCACACAACGTCCGAGATAAGAAGAGGAATACGGTAGAAGATCAAGAGCTTGTTGCTTACAAAGAATGGTATAACTAGTAATTATTTTCCGCATCATACTAGTTTTTCTTTGTATGAATTCCAAACACAAGAGGCATATAATTCTAGGTTTTCAAATTTGTGATTCGAGTTTGTGTTCTTTTGTTTTTCGAATTTGTGATTTGATTGTTCCTTTTGGTTAAACCTAGGGTTATATAAGGAAATTAAATATTAGATTTCATTGAAAGGCTTTGTCTAGGAAGTGGTGGTTGCTCCCATATCCAAAAAGGTCTAGTGCCTCGCCATGTTTAACCTGGAAGCTGATTTCTGAAATTAATATTTAATTGAATTTATAACATAGGTGGATTTGGATCAATAATGTTAAGCATCGTTTGTGATCCAAGTCTAAACCATTAAGAACAGATAAGTTAAATTTGGGATCAATAATGTTAAGTTCCATTTGCGATTCTAAATTTAATTTCTAAATAACGCAATAGGTTATTAGGATATGTTTGACAATTGTAGAAAATTTTTGTACAGTGGAACCGGTATGATCTTCCTAGGACTAACCAACAGCCTGGAACCCCTTTGGGCGCTTGGACCATTGTTGATGTGGCAATCTCTCATTGAAACTTGATTTGTCAAGTTTATCCTCCTTCGGCGCTTGGATCCCCTCTAGGTGCCTAGACCGTTGATGTTGGTTCAACCAGTTGTCGCACTCCAACTCAGCTTCTCGATGATTTTTCTGGTACGGGCACCTGGACCAACCCCGAGCGCCCGGACCACCCGAGTGCCTGGCCAGGCCGCACGGGCGAGGCTGGTTTGGGCGCCCGGACTCCCTTTTTTTAGCAGCTTCTTCTTTAAAAAAAGGTTAGTAAAGGTAATAAAAAATATATTTATCCTGTAAAATAAAATTAGTATAATATAGCAGGATAGTAGTAGTAATTAGATCTTGTCTCCTCGAGATCAAGATCTAGTAAAGGTTTCAGCTTAGGTTTTCCAAATAGACCTAACTTAGACCAACGTCTACAGTTCTCTCAACCGGGAACACATTCTCACTAGATATCTCCTCCAATTGCTTACCTTTTATTTACTAACTATAGTCACCTGATTGCCTTTGACCCACTAGGTCTTTCCACCAGTTGTCAGGTTCGTAGACCCAATTGGATTTCGGTCGGTTGTTAGGTCCCGCGGACCCAACCGGACTTCCCGCCAGATATCGGGTCCCGCGGACCTATCTGGACTTTGCAACAGCTATCGGGTCCGGTGGACCTAGCTAGATTTCAGCCTGGTGTTAGGTCCTCCAGACCCGTCAACTCCTGTACATTTGGTAAAGCAGTTGGACCATAAACATTTTAATTTTAATCCACTTGTCATTCATCAAAACCTGAGTTAGATCATTAGTGTAAATTGCACCAACACCTTCAACCCCAAAATTTATCCCGACAAAAGCTACTCTTTATTGTTGATGAAGCCTTTTGCATTATCTAACTGAAGGCGCCTTCCAAGCTCTCAAAGGCGCCTTCTATGAAAAGTACTCAAGGTGTCTTCCATTGGCTTGAAGGCGCATCGGGTACTATTCACTTGAGGCATTTTGTGTTCCTTTTGTCTTCAAAATATGTTAGTCCAACACAAAATATCCAACATATAAAACAAATTTAGCACAATAATAAAATAGCAGTAATAATTAGTTCCTGTCTTTTCAAGACTAGGAACTAGTCAAGGTCTCAGTTTAGGGATCCAAAATGGACCTAAACTGGACTGATGCCTACTGCCCCCTCAAATAGGTCGTGTCCTCACTAAGTCACTCTCCTCCAGTGACTTACCTCTACTTACCAAATGTCAAGTTACCTCCCTGATGTCCAATCTGACCCACCAAGTCTTCCCGCCAGAATCACACATTCAGACATCGTCAATCAGGAATCTAACATCCCGACCTCCTGCAAGAATTTCACATCTGAACTTCAACCCGTCGGGAATTCAACATCCCGATCTCCTACCAAAATCTTATATCGAGATTTCCTACCTAATATCTAGTCCTCTTGATCTGTTAAATTAGTTAACCCTGCGTACTCGATAATAAGGTTAGATCAACAACACATCTAATTTTAATTCACCGGTTATTCATCAAAACTTATATTTGATCATTGATGTCAATTACACTAACATAAACAAGTCAAACTCAAGTTAAATTCAAACTCATAAAAAAAATCAAGCCAAACTTAAATAATCATTTTAACGACTTATTCACTTTAAACTTACCTTGACTTATTCAGTTACTTTATTAAATAAGCTTGAATACCATAAAATTTAGCTCAGTTTAACTTGTTTACAACTCTATATTCGGCTAATGAACCAGTCCAGTTCATTATTATTGGGGCGTGCATTTGATCCAGTGATTTATAGAGCCTACATCCCCACCCAAATGTTGGCGCTACTCGAAATTTCGTTCTATTTTCCCTATACAAAAATTTGTACAAGTACAGAACTTTTTCTAGCAACCCATGTGCTTTTCAGAAATTAAACTTGAATTGCAAATGAAACTTAACATTATTAATCCAAGTTCAACCCATGTGTTCATCAAAAGTTAAACCATATTACAGAAGTTGATTAAATATCTATTTCAAGGATTGGCTTCCAGGTCATTGACGAGACACTCGGCCTTCTTAGGTATGAGATCATCCACCACTTCCTAATCAAAACCTTTCAAAGAAATTGAATATTTAAACTTCTTACAGTAAACCCTAGGTTAAACTACAGAGACCTCAATCGAAGCACAAGATCGCTAGCCTCTTATGTTGGTACTTCAGGATCCATACAAAGGAAAAATAAACTAGTACACAGCGGAAACAATTAACTAGTTATACCTTTCTTTGTAGCTTAAAACCTCTTGATCTTTTGCTATATTCCACTCCTCCTCTTGGACGTCGTGTGGGTGACGCTCTACCAAGACGCAAAAACCACCCAAGTCCTTTCTTCCAAGACTTTCGGCCACCAAGGGATGAAAGCTAGGAACACCACCTGTAACGACCCACCTTCTGGGTACTGGCTATAAGGCCGGTCGCTACAATTTATGCTAAACTATACTGTGCGGAAAGCTGGGCTAATTAAAATTTTACTCTACTAAGGATGGATACAACTGATAAGAAAGGTCTAAAGACCTTCTTTGCTGGTGTACACATGCTAAGGAGGGGAAACTGAACATCCCAACTGAGCTAGGGACTAGAAACTAAACTTCCCAACTACCTACAGACCTGCCGATCGATCCACAGATCGATCGAGCTGCGGTAGTCTCTGGATCGGTCGGCGGACCGATCCGGCTGGATCGGCCGGACATCGATCTAGGTGGCTGGATCGGTCGGCATCGATCCAGATGTCCGATCGGTCGACCGATCCGTGCACCAAATTCTCGAACGCCATCGTCGGGTCGGTCGGTGGCCGATCCGGAGGATCAGAACATCTATATCAGATCTGTTCGATCGGTCCGACCGATGCTTTCGAAGCCCCGATCGGTGCGGAGACCGATCGAGTTCGATTCTCGGAATCGATTTCGACTTTGGCGTGCCAAAACCTCACACAACAACTCTAAACCAATGCAAATCACACTAATTTAAAACTACTAACATTCTAAACCTGGTATACTACATAGTGCATGGTTTGCTATCTCATAACACTTAACAATCAAAACGGAATAATGAAAACTAAAAACGCAAAGTGCTAATACTGAAGTAAAACTGTTTAGATTCCAAAGATCTTTATTCCAACTCCTGCCCACACACATCTTGATAGCATTGCCCTCCAGCCTCTGCTACTGATCCACTTTTCCTTTACCTTTATCTGCAGTATAAGAAAAGTAGTATCTATAAGCTAAAAAGCTTAGTAAGAAACCATCTACCTCACAAAACATGCAACGATGCAAATATGATTTTAAATCATGTTGTTTAAAACATATGCTGGATATACTGAATAAACTAAGCATGGCATGGCATATAAGCATACAATCATGGCATATCTAAAGCTGAACATAAAGTCATCATGCATATTCACAGGGAAAAACTAAGCTGATACTAAGAACTGAGCTACGCTAATACTGAGCTACTGCTAGAACTGTACTGAATTCACGAACTAATTTGTGAAAGGTTGAAAACCGTATACATATAATAAGTGAAAATACTAAACATGCTGCTGAGGGGCCCGACAACTGTACGTGCTATGCGCGCATCTCTAACTAGACCCGGGGTTGCAAGTCCCGAATTTAGTAGAGCTACTAGGTTATCTAAACCTAGGGACCGACTATGGGAGCCCAGCCCAATGGATATCTAATCCAGTACAGTGCCAACTGAAAAGTAAAATACTGAGTATAGCTAAACTGTTCTAAATTGCTCTTTCTAGGTTATCTGAACCTAGAGCTAGGTTGTCTGAACCTAGAGGCGACTGTGGGAGCCCACCCATTGGACCGTAGTCCCATATAAGCTAGAATAAACTGATTTACTAATTTAGATGCTTCTAATGCATTCAACCGTGCTAATAAAAATGCCTAAGTTGCATTCTTTTCTAAGCTGGTTATTTAATCGAACACCTAGGTGCTTTAACTCCTCTCTCTATTAGGGAGACTACCTTTAGGCACCCAACAGCATCTAAACCTCCAACTGAAGGAGAAAAGATGTGTCCGGCCCATCTAAAGGTACTCACTAAATCCCTAAACCTGCGAGGAGGGTTAAATACACCCTATGTGTCGAAAACATACGCATATAACTAAACTAATGCACAGAAAAATCACACGGTAGCTATTATACTGCAGGTGAGGGGTTTCTTACCTCCGGTTCGTAATTTCTTACGATTCTATTCACTAGAATTCCGGTGGAGATGACCCTTTCGAGAAACTTCTCGCGTCTATGCGTTCCTCTCGCGAAGGAGTGCGCCCTCGTGTCGAAATCGTCGCCGGAAAGTGTCCTTGGGGCCCTAGAGAAAGAACCCTAGGTCTTCCTTGGTGTGGCGCCGAAAGAAGGAGGAAGAAAAGGGAGAGGTGGCGTGAGAGGGTTTCGGTGGAGAAGGATGTGCCGAACCAAAATAAAATAAACCAAACCCTCTTTAAGTTTCCTATTTATAATAAGTGGGTATTTTGGCCCCACTCAATTATAATTATATTTGGTTCCCTTTCCTTTCAGCACGGCCCTGCTGGGTTCAACCGGTTACTAACATTATCCCTAAACCATAGGTCTCGGGTTCGATTCCCGCCTAAGCTATTTTGCGGTTCTATTTATTTTTGCTGCTTCCGCTACTCGGAAAATTCCGGAAAAATATCTAAAAATTCCAGAAAAATCGTAGAATATTTATAATGCAGTTTCGAGAATTTTCGGGCGTTACAATCCCCCATACCTTATAAAAAGTTCGTCCTCGAACTTAGAACAATTCTGGGTACTTCTGTCTCATGCTGGCTTCTGTCTCCCAAGTTGCCTCTTCTGCTGTGTGACTGTGCCAAATGACTTTGACTAATGGTACTTCCTTGTTCCACAATTTCTTAACTGCTTGGTCTATTATCTGAATAGGCCGACTATCATAGATGAGGTCTTCGCGGATCTGTACCGACTGGGGCTCAATCACCTGGGTGGCATCTGGGGTATGCTTCTTCAGCATAGAGACATGAAATACGTTGTGGACAGCTGACATTTCTTGGGGTAGCTCTAGCTCATATGCTACCTTGCCCACTCTTCTGCTGATAAGGTATGGTCCCACATATCTGGGACTTAGCTTGCCCTTCTTCCCAAAATGCATTACTCCCTTCATGGGAGCTACTCTGAGGAACACTGAATCCCCAACTGAAAACTCTAAGGGTATGCGCCGTGTATCAGCATAACTTTTCTGGCGGCTCTGAGCTGTCTCTATCCTCTGGCGGATCTGCTGTATAGCTGCTGTGGTATCTGCTACTAGATCTGTCTGAAACTCTAGTTCCTTCTGTTCACCACTCTCATACCAGCAGATTGGAGATCTACACCTCCGCCCATAGAGAGCCTCGTAAGGTGCCATGCCGATAGTGGCCTGATAGCTGTTGTTGTATGCAAATTCTGCTAAGCTCAGATATTTGCACCAACTTCCCTTGAAATCTAGGGCACACGCTCGGAGCATATCTTCGAGTACCTGGTTTACTCGCTCTGTCTGACCATCTGTCTGTGGATGGAATGCTGTGCTGAACTTTAACTTCGTGCCCAATGCTGACTGTACACACTCCCAGAAGTGTGATGTAAATCTGCTGTCTCTGTCTGAAATAATGGAACGTGGGACTCCATTATTAACGGTAGATAACTATTGCTTAAATACAACTTGATTCGGGTTTTATTAACAAACTCGCGGCTGGTCTGTTGGTGGGTTGCGTTCTGCTTAAAGCCCAACTCGAGGGATCGAATCCCAGCTGCAACCATTTTATTTCCTATTATTTTACTGTTCCTAACTATTACTTAAATATATATCGCTCCATATATGATTAACAAAACGAGCGTAGCTCAGCTGGTTGGGCTGGTTTTGCTTGGGTCAGTCCGACTCGAGGTCGTGGGTTCGAATCTCACCTTTAACGTTTTTTTATCAAAACTTGTTTCTTTTTGTAACCCTACTAAACGACCTCCAAAAATTACATAAAAATACTCTAAAAATTCCTAAAAATCTCTAGAATATTTTAAAAGTATTTCCAAATATTTTTATGGACATTTGGAACTCGAAATAAGGAAAATTGGGTCGTTACATCAGCACCAGCCTTGTCGTCTTCAAGTAAGAAAGTACTTAAATTCTTTTTAGTATGCTTTTCTTTTTTGCAGTAAAGAGAAATCTTTAGAAGTATTTGTTTATATATGCTTAAGCTAGATAAAAGTTCTTGTGTGAGGAACAGCATGAGGCAGAAACATCCAGAATTGTTCTAAGTTTGAGGACGAACTTTTTATAAGGTATGGGGAATTGTAACAACCCAAATTTCCTCATTTCGAGTCCTAATAGTACTTAAAAATATTTAGAAATGCTTTATAAAAATTCTAGAGATTTTTAAAAAATTTTAAAGTATTTTTATGCAATTTTTGAAGTTCGTTTGGTATTTTTACCAAAAAAACAAGTTGCAAAAAATAAAGAAAATTAGCTGAGATTCGAACCTGCAACCTCCGGCCGAACCAAGCCTTAAGTAAATCTGGCTGACCAAGTGGTCAAGCAGGCGGTTCTGTTTAGAAAAGGTAGCAAAATTTATTTAAGATAGCTAACAGAATATTGGATTATAAAAGGGATAAGTTGATGTTGGATTTGTCTGTTTAGAAAAGGTAGCGAATTTATTTAAGATAGTTAACAGAAATATTAAGTTATAAAAAGAGAGAACTTAGGGATAATTTTGCAAAACCTAAACCTCTCCTCTCCTTTTCTCTCCCGACGGCACAGCGTCTCCTGTTTGGGCGAAGGAAAAAAGGGGGGGGGATCTAGGGTTCCTCTCCGGCGGCCGGCCAAGGGAGATTTTCGGGAGATCTTCACATGGTTGTGATCCTCTCGTCAAGGGGAAACCGTGAGCACGAAGGAGGGGTCGAAGCTTGCAATTCCTGCAAACCCTAGAAGTTTTCTTTCCGGTTGTAAGCCCAAGAACGCAAAGGTAAGTGCTTCTCACCTACAGTAGGAGTAGTTTCGGACTTTTGTTCTTCTTGAATTCGAAGCATGAGAAGCTCTTATAGTACATATTTTTAATTAAGCCTATAGTGCAGATTTTAATTAAGCTTATAGTGCAGATTTTTATGTAGGCTTATAGTGCAGATTTTAATTAAGCTTGTAGTGCAAATTTTTAATTAAGCCTATAGTACAGATTTTAATTAAGCCTATAGTGCAGATTTTAATTAAACTTATAGTGCAGATTTTTATGTAGGCTTATAGTGTAGATTTTAATTAAGCTTATAATGCAGATTTTTATGTAAGCTTATAGTGCAGATTTTTAATTAAGCCTATAGTGCAGATTTTAATTAAGCCTATAGTGCATATTTTAATTAATCTTATAGTGCAGATTTTTAATTAAGCTTATAGTGCAGATTTTAATTAAGCCTATAGTGCAGATTTTTAATTAAGCTTATAGTGCAGATTTTTATGTAAGCTTATAGTGCAGATTTTAATTAAGCTTGTAGTGCAGACTTCTTAGAGCTTAAAATGCAGATTTCTTTAGAGCAGATTTCTTTAGAGCTTGTAGTGCAGATTTCTTAAGAGCTTATGGTGTAGATTTCTTTAAAGTTTATAATGCAGATTTTTGGTGGAACTCGTAGTGCAGATTTTTGGTGGAATTTATAGTGAAGATTTTTGGTGGAACTTGTAGTGCAGATTTTTGGTGGAACTTATAGTGCAGTTTTTAAAGAAAAAGATTATAGTGCAGTTTGGTTAAGTATTATAGTGCAGAATTTATGTTTGCATAGTATGCAGAAATAGTGTAGCATAGAATGCAGAATCTTGATTAGTATAGTATGTAGAATTTTGATTAGCATAGTATGCAGATTTTTTGTTTATGCATTTCAAAGTTAGAATTTGTTTAAACATTTCAGTTTTTAAAGAAGCATTCTTTTATTAGAGGTATTAACAAGTATAAGAAAGATAAAGAAAAGAAAGAAAAAGGCCAAGGCCTTAAGTAGATCCCAAAGTCAAGACTTTAGGGATTTTGGCACACAAGGTACTCGTTAAAATGCCAAGACATTTAAAGAAGAAGTAATTAAGATAAATCAGCTTATAAATCAGTATTTTACTTTTATCAGTGACACTGTGCTGGACTCTTAGTTGTCCTTGGGTTGGACTCCTATAGTCGTCCCTAGGTTTAGATAACCTAGTAAACCCTACTAGATTTGGGACCAGCTATATCAGGTCTAGTTAGGGATGCGCGCATAGCAAATACAGTTGTCGGGCCCATCAGCAGTTTGATTATTATTTTTATCTATTATGAAAATAGTTTTCAAAACTTTACAAATCAGTTTTAGATTTATTTTATTCACATTCATATTCGAGTTTTGTGAGTTAGATAGCACTTACTAAGCAATTTTGCTTATAGTTGCATTTCCTCTTACTGTAGATAAAGGAAAGGAAAAGTTATAGCAAAGGAAGGCGATAAGGAGGTGTGGATGGATGTGTGATGCCTGGACTATAGAAGCCTTGGGATTTAGCATAAGAATTTATTAACAAAGAGTTGAGTAGAATGTATTAGATGAGTCATTTAGTCTTCCGCTGCTAGTTAATTGTATGTTTTGAGTTTTTTTTAGAGTTTATGTATTGATCTTTACATGTGAACAACTCTAATTAAGTAAAGTTAGTAGTCCAGTAGCGCTCCGCCCTCACAGACCAGTAGTGAGGAGGGTGGGGTGTTACAGTTGGTATCAGAGCAGTTCCTATTCACCAGCATCACACATCAGCACCAGCATTGTCGTCTTCAAGTAAGAAAGTACTTAAATTCTTTTTAGTATGCTTTTATTTTTTGCAGTAAAGAGGAATCTTTAGAAGTATTTGTTTATATGTGCTTAAGCTAGATAAAAGTTCTTGTGTGAGGAACAGCATAAGGCAGAAATATCTAGAATTGTTCTAAGTTCAAGGACGAACTTTTAATAAGGTATGGGGAATTGTAACAACCCAAATTTCCTCATTTCGAGTCCTAATAGTACTTAAAAATATTTAGAAATGATTTATAAAAATTCTAGAGATTTTTAGAGTATTTTTATGTAATTTTAGAAGTTCGTTTGGTATTTTTACCAAAAGAAACAAGTTGCAAAAAATAAAGAAAATTAGCCGAGTTCGAACCTGCAACCTCCGGCCGAACCAAGCCTTAAGTAAATCCGGCTGACCAAGTGGCCAAGCAGGCGGTTCTGTTTAGAAAAGGTAGCAAAATTTATTTAAGATAGTTAACAGAATATTGGATTATAAAAGGGATAAGTTGATGTTGGATTTGTCTGTTTAGAAAAGGTAGCGAATTTATTTAAGATAGTTAACAGAAATATTAAGTTATAAAAAGGGAGAACTTAGGGATTATTTTGCAAAACCTAAACCTCTCCTCTCCTTTTCTCTTCCGACGGCACAGCGTCTCCTGTTTGGGCGAAGGAAAAAAAGGGGGGGGGGATCTAGGGTTCCTCTCCGGCGGCCCACCAAGGGAGATTTTCGGGAGATCTTCACATGGTTGTGATCCTCTCGTCAAGGGGAAACCGTGAGCACGAAGGAGGGGTCGAAGCTTGCAATTCCGGCAAATCCTAGAAGTTTTCTTTCCGGTTGTAAGCCCAAGAACGCAAAGGTAAGTGCTTCCCACCTGTAGTAGGAGTAGTTTCAAACCTTTGTTCTTCTTGAATTCGAAGCATGAGAAGCGCTTATAGTACATATTTTTAATTATGCCTATAGTGCAGATTTTAATTAAGCTTATAGTGCAGATTTTTATGTAGGCTTATAGTGTAGATTTTAATTAAGCTTGTAGTGCAGATTTTTAATTAAGCCTATAGTGCAGATTTTAATTAAGCCTATAGTGCAGATTTTAATTAAGCTTATAGTGCAGATTTTTATGTAGGCTTATAGTGCAGATTTTAATTAAGCTTATAATGTAGATTTTTATGTAAGCTTATAGTGCAGATTTTTAATTAAGCTTATAGTGCATATTTTAATTAAGCTTATAGTGCAGATTTTAATTAAGCCTATAGTACAGATTTTAATTAAGCTTATAGTGTAGATTTTTAATTAAGCTTATAGTGTAAATTTTAATTAAGCCTATAGTGCATATTTTTAATTAAGCTTATAGTGCAGATTTTTATGTAAGCTTATAGTGCAGATTTTAATTAAGCTTGTAGTGCAGATTTCTTAGAGCTTAAAATGCAGATTTCTTTAGAGCAGATTTCTTTAGAGCTTGTAATGCAGATTTCTTAAGAGCTTATGGTGAAGATTTCTTTAAAGTTTATAATGCAGATTTTTGGTGGAACTTGTAGTGCAGATTTTTGGTGGAATTTATAGTGCAAATTTTTGGTGGAACTTGTAGTGCAGATTTTTGGTGGAACTTATAGTGCAGTTTTTAAAGAAAAAGATTATAGTGCAGTTTGGTTAAGTATTATAGTGCAGAATTTATATTTGCATAGTATGCAGAAATAGTGTAGCATAGAATGTAGAATCTTGATTAGTATAGTATGCAGAATTTTGATTAGCATAGTATGCAGATTTTTTGTTTATGCATTTCAAAGTTAGAATTTATTTAAACATTTCAGTTTTTAAAGAAGCATTCTTTTATTAGAGTTATTAATAAGTACAAGAAAGATAAAGAAAAGAAAGAAAAAGGCCAAGGCCTTAAGTAGATCCCAAAGTCAAGACTTTAGGGATTTTGGCACACAAGGTGCTCGTTAAAATGCCAAGACATTTAAAGAAGAAGTAATTAAGATAAATCAACTTATAAATCAGTATTTTACTTTTATCAGTGGCACTGTGCTGGACTCTTAGTTGTCCTTGGGTTGGACTCCCATAGTCGTCCCTAGGTTTAGATAACGTAGTAAACCCTACTAGATTCGGGATCAGCTATCTCGGGTCTAGTTAGGGATGCGCGCATAGCAAATACAGTTGTCGGGCCCATCAGCAGTTTGATTATTATTTTTATCTATTATGAAAATAGTTTTCTAAACTTCACAAATCAGGTTTAGATTTATTTTATTCACATGCATATTCGAGTTTTGTGAGTTTGATAGCATTTACTAAGCAATTTTGCTTATAGTTGCATTTCCTCTTACTGTAGATAAAGGAAAGGAAAAGTTCTTGCAAAGGAAAGCGACAAGGAAATGTGGATGGATGTGTGATGCCTGGACTATAGAAGCCTTGGGATTTAGCATAATACTTTATTAACAAAGAGTTGAGTAGAATGTATTAGATGAGTCATTTAGTCTTCTGCTGCTAATTAATTGTATGTTTTGAGTTTTTTTAGAGTTTATGTATTGATCTTTACATGTGAACAACTCTAATTAAGTAAAGTTAGTAGTCCAGTAGCGCTCCGCCCTCACAGACCAGTAGTGAGGAGGGTGGGGTATTACAACAAAATTCAAGGTGTTTTAGGTAATTTTATTTGTCAAGTTGACAAGATAATAAAATTAATGGGTTAACCCCCTCTTACAAATGTTTGGATTTGTATACGTCCACACTATCGTGACATACAAAATTCATGGTGTTTGAGGTAATTTTATTTGTCATAAAGATAGGTTTACAAGGTTATTAATGGGTAAAACCCTCCTCTTACAAATGATTGATTTTGTATATGTCCACACTATTGTGGCATGCAAAATTCACGGTGTTTGAGGTGTTGGTGAATTTAAATGATATTGTTTTGAGGAATCAATATTATTTTAAATTCAAAGTTTTGACCAACTATTTGATCAGAGATAGACCAACTATTAATTTTATTTGTCATAAAGTTAGGTTGACGAGATAATAAAATTAATGGATAAAATCACCTCTTTGATTTTGTATACGTCCACACTATCGTGGCAAACAAAATTCACGGGGATTTTAAGGTGTTGGTCTTGACCAAATATTTTTTGTGATTCTTAGGATTTCAAATGTTTGTCAATCCCCTAGTTGTTATACTATAGAATAGACTTAGTAGTCCCAATGATTGGAAATAAAACTTGGACTCTAAGGTGGACTGTTCTCTCAGAACTAAGAACAATATAGGTGTATTAGTTGTTGAAACATCTATCGATACCTGGTGTGTAGATACAGGAACCACTGATCATGTCTGTAATTTATTATAGGGTTCCAGGAAACCCGACAACTATATGAAAGGGAAAACACTGTCTACATGGACACTACTACAAAAGTAGTAGTGGGAGATGTTTATCTTCTGATAGGAATAAAATATGGATTTTGAGAAATTGTCTTTACGTACCAAGTTTAGAAAGAACTTGATTTCGGTTTCTAAAACTGTCAAAGAACTTGATATTCTGTCTCTTTTGATAACAAAGTTGTTATCAAGAATAATAGGGAAGTTATCTATTCTGGTACGTTGGTTGACAATTTATAATCTAATAAATTCCACGATGCAACAAATGGAAATTAATAACACATCTTCTAACTCTAATAAGAAAAAGCAACCTTTGGAAATAAACCAATCATATCTTTGGCATCTAAGGCTAGGTCATATTAACTTAAGTAGGATTCAAAGGATAATAGCCGATGAACTTTTGGGTTCATTGGTGGTGGAAAACTTTCCAACCTACGAGTCTTACTTGGAAGGAAAAATGACCAAGAAGCATTTTAAATCTAAGGGGTATAAAGCTAAAGAGGTGTTGGAATTGGTTCATTCTGATTTGTAAGGACCTATGACTATCCAGGCAAGAGGTGTTTTTGAATATTCCATCTCTTTTATAGACGACTATTCAAGATACGGGTACATTTACTTGATACGCCGCAAGTCTAAGTACTTTGATAAGTTCAAAGAGTACAGGGCTGATGCGGAGAAATGTCAAGGTAAAAGTATCAAGACACTGCTGTGAGATCGTAGTGACGAGTACCTCTTAGGAGAGTTTAGGAGACACTTATCAGAAGTCGGGATTAAATCCCAACTGTCTGCACCTGGTACACCCCAACAAAATGGTGTGGCAGAAAGAAGGTATAGGACTCTTATGGAAATAATTAGATCGATGATGAGTTATTCAGAATTACCAAAATCGTTTTGAGGATATACTCTAGAAATGGAAGTGAACATAGTGCCTTCTAAATCAAAACCCTCTACTCCCATAGAATTGTAGAATAGGCATAAGTCTAGTCTAAAGCATATTCGAATTTGGGGTAGTCCAGCACATGTGCTGAAGGGAGACACTGATAAGTTAGAATTAAGAACAAGAGTTCACTTGTTTATGAGTTATCCTAGAGAAACGAAAGGAGGTTTATAGTTCTAAAAATCAGAAGGTCATTGTTAGCACCAATGCTCAATTTTTAGAAGAGGACTATGTAATGAACCACATGCCCATAAGTAAATTTATTCTTAAGGAAATAATAAAGGGCACGTCTAATCTAATACAAACAGTACAAGATAAGATACCACAAGAAACTGCAACACGTGTCACAAATAATACACAATTACGGACAGTGTCTCGTCGTAGAGGGAGGGTTGTTAGGCAACCTGAAAGATTCATGTTTTGGGAGAGTCTTTGGACTTGATCCCTAGTGAACATGAACCTGATCCCCGGACATATGACGAAGCACTCCAAGATAAAGATGCAGCATCTTAGCAAAGAGCAATGAATACTGAAATAGAATCTACGTATTCTAATAAAGTCTGGGAGCTTGTAGAACCACCAAATGGTGTAAAAGTCATTGGGTGTAAATAGGTCTACAATAGGAAAAGAGGGATAGACGGGACGGTGGAAACTTTCAAAGCAAGGCTTGTTGAAAAAGGAAACTTTTTCACCGGTACCCATGCTTAAGTCTATCCGGATTCTTTTATCTATTGCTGCTCATATGGATTATGAGATTTGGAAAATGGATGTCAAGACAACTTTCCTTAATGGCAGTCTTGAAGAAAGCATCCATATGAAACAACCAGAGGAGTTCATTGTAAAGGGCAAAGAGCATCTAGTATGTAAATTTAATCGGTCTATTTATGGACTGAAGCAAAGCTTCAAGGTCTTGGAACATCCGGTTTAATGAAGTAATCCAGACCTATGGATTTATTCAGTGTCTGGATGAGTCTTGTGTATACAAGAAGTGTGATGGAAACGTGGTGGTATTTCTTATACTATACGTAGATGACATATTTGGTAGTTGGAAATAATATCAAAGTGTTGTCGGAAGTAAGGGTATGGTTGTCCAAACAATTCGATATGAAGGACTTGGGAGAATGCACATATTCTTGGGATCAAAGTAATAAGGGATCGCAAGAAAAGAATATTATGATTATCCCAAGCTTCATATATCGATACGATCCTAGCTCGTTTTAGCATGCAAGACTCCAAGAAAGGTTTTCTACCTTTTAGACATGGAGCAACTTTACCTAAAGAGATGTCTCCGAAGATATCAAAATAGATAGAGGACATGAAGGCAGTTCCTTATGCTTCGGCTATCAGAAGCCTAATGTATGTAATGCTATGTACGAGACTGGATATCTGTTTTGCCCAGGGCATAGTTAGCAGATATCGAAGTAACCCAGGACCGGGGCACTAGACTACCATAAAGCATATATTAAAGTACCTTAGAAGGACTAGAGATTTTATGCTAGTTTACAAGGCAGATAATTTAATCCCTGTGAGTTACACAGATTTTGACTTCCAATCAAATAGGGACAATAGTAAGTCGACCTCGGAGTTTTGTGTTTACTTTAGGAGGTAAAGCCATAACAATGGAGGAGTATTAAGCATAGTTGTTTTTTGGACTCCACCATAGAAGCTGAGTATATGGTAACCTCTTAGGCTGCCATAGTAGCTATATGGCTCAGAAACTTCATGATGGACTTAGATGTGATTCCTGATTTGCCCAAAATTATTACAATGAATTGTGATAATAAGTGGTGCAGTAGCAAACTTGAAGGAATCATGAGTCCATAAGGCAAGTAAACACAATAGAGCGCAAGTACCACCCAATACGAGAAATTGTATAACGAGGAAAAGTTGTTGTCGCCTAGATTGCATCAGATGATAACCTGAGAGATCCTTTCACTAAGGCCCTTAAGGCAAGAGCTTTTGATGGGCATGTTGAAGGTTTGGGAATCAGATGTATGGCAGGGTATATGGCAACATAGTCTTTTAGTATAGGTGGGAGATTGTTAGAGTGTATATTAAAAGCCTAGCTTTTTGTATAAACATTTATTTAGAAATAAGAATCACATTGGTCAAATGTCTACATTTATACGCTAAGTGTAGTTGTTCAATTAATTTATATTGTAGATAACATGGTGTGTGGTGTCACACGCAGAAGATCATGTTATCAATTCCTTATAAATTATAAACAGTAGCTCACGACTAAAATGGAAAGGAACAAACCATTGGAATAGTCGTAGTGTAATTTGATATTAGTTTATCTTAACTATAAAATTACACTAGTACACTCTGAGTGTATTAAGCAGGACCATTTAAGGTAAGTTTTTTTTATGCTGACTTAATAAAAGAATAAGACCTTAGTTATTATACAAGTGTGTGCTCTTAATCCTAATATAATAACAAACACATATATTTAGTATTTATTTCTTTGACTTATCAGAAGGTGAGATTTAGATCGATGAATCAATAAGCCCGATAAGTTGGGAAATGATATTACTTATAGTGTGTGTTGTTGATTATAGAAGAAAACTGTGTCCTAGTAATCTAGGTTGATAATGTCCCCAAGAGGAGCACATAAGGATTGTCATGTTAAACCCTGCAGGTGGACTTAGTCTAACATGACGATAAAGTTGAGTGGTACTACTTTTGGACTAAGATATTAATTAAAGAGAGTTGTTAGTAACTTATTTAATTAGTGGGCATTCGACATCTTAAACACAGAGAGACTAACACACACATAATAAGAAGGGGCCAAAAATGTAATTTGGGATTGGTGTGGTAGTTCAATAATAATTCTTTAGTGGTATGAATTATTATTGATGAAATTAAGTTGGGTGTTCGAGGCGAACACGGGAAGCTTAATTTCATCGGGAGACCAAAACCAATTCCTCCTCTCGATCCCTATCGTAGCCTCTTGTATATAGAGAATTATACCCACCGCATACCCACTTCTTACCCACCCTTAGGTGGTCGGCCAAGCTAGCTTGGAGCCCAAGCTAGGGCCGGCCAAAGCCAAGGGTGGAGCCAATTTAAGATGGCCGATCAAAGCTTTGATCCCAAGCTTAGGTGGCCGGCCACTAGAAAATAAAAAGGATTTTATTTAAAATCTTTTCTTATGTGGATATCATGGTTTTAAAAGAGAGAGTTTAAAATTTAAATCTTTCCTTTTATAACTTTCTACAAAAGATTAAGTGAAAGATTTGATATCTTTCCTTATTTGTAGTTAAAAGGAAGATTTTAATTTTTGATAAAACTTTCCTTTTTTGTAACCATGTTCATGATTTAAAAAGAGAGTTTTAAAATTAAATATTTCATTTTATAAGTTTCTACAAAAGATTAAGAAAAGATTTAATATCTTTCCTTATTTGTAGATTGAAAGGATGATTTTAATTTTAGAGAAAACTTTTCTTTTTGAAAATCATCCACATATTTTAATAGAGAGATTTTAATTTATAAAATTTTCTTTTATAACCAACCATGAAGGAAAAAATTATTAGAGAAATTTTTATTAAAAAATTCTGAAAACAAATTAGGAAGTTTTAATTCTTGTGTAAAAACTTTCCTTGCTCATCTCACTTGGTTACCAGGATTCATCAACTCTAATACTTAAGCCTGGAGGTTTAGAGTTCGAATCCTGGGGGAGGCAAAAATCCACTGCCAGGGGTAGAAAGTCCTAGTAAGTAACGCCACGGCCAAAGGATCGTCGGTCGACGACATGAGAGGTCGCCAAATGGGCCGACGACATAAGGGCCGCCAGTTGGGCCGCCACAAGGGCCGCCCAAGAGGCCAAAGAGCCGGGTCGTTACAACCCTTGTCCTCGCTGCCTTGTCCACGGTCCCTCGGATGTTCCATCCTTCACCGGACCTGAAGCCAACAACCTGAGTCACATGTGTATCCTGCAAACCTGCATAATTCAAATACACATATTAAATACAAGGGTGAACCTAACATAAACCCTTTGCCCAAACACCAAAACACATGATCACACAGACCATTGGAATTGCTCCAACAATTAGTACTAACTTAAATAGGGATAAAAGTTTAACCTGACAAATAGCACTAGAGAAGTTTTGGATGATAGTAGGTTAAAAAAAAACTCTGTCTATTCATGTCTAGGAAGATATGGCTTCGACCTGGTGCATTTATCTTAGTGGAACTAACTAAAGCTACCCCTTACTAATCCTAACTGATTAGATCAAAGTTTTATATTAAGTTTAGTGGATAGGACTATTTGGAAAATTTCAAATGCGTGGTTACTCTAATGATGCCCAGGTGAGTTACCACAACTTAGAAGTTTATCCAAAGAATATCTGTTTATTAAATCCAAACCTAAATTTGAATCTAACACAAGTTAAACCAAACCCCTAAAATACAACTTAACTCATCTCACAAAATCATAGGATTCCTTTGTTAAATTAATTCAAAATAAATCAAATTAAATTAAATTAAAAAATTAAATTAAATTGTATTAAAATCATGTTCACACTTAGGTAAAAGTTTGTTTCTCCTATTTTTTTAGGAATCTAAATGGATATTAGATAGTGGTTGCTCCTGACACATGATCAGGGATATTAGATAGTGGTTTCTCCTAATTTTGTAAATAATGTTCACAAAATTAACCTTCAAAAGACTAGGAATAGTTGCCTTTGGAAACAATGATAAAATGAAGGTAATTGAAATAGGTAACATTGAACTAGAATCTAATTTCATTATTAATAAAGTACTCCTGATTGAAAATTTCAAATTTAACTTACTTAGTATTAGTCAATTGTGTGATTCAGAATATAAGGTTAGGTTTACACCCACTAAATGCTTAATTAAACATATGAAAGACCCTACAATAAAATTAAAAGGACTTAGAAATAATAATATTTATACAATTAACCTAGCCAGCTCCTCACTTAAGTGTCACTTGACACTAAAAGAGAAAACCTAGCTGTGGCATAGGAGAATGTTCCACACTAACTTTAGAAACCTCACCAAACTAAACGCCTTAATTGGAGGACTACCAAAAACTACCTAACTTTGACTCAACAATTTGTAATGCTTGTCACCAAGGAAAATAGACCAAATCAACCCATAAACCAACTAATCAAATACAAACCAATACAACACTTGAATTATTACACTTAGATTTCTTTGACTCACATGGGATTAAATCTATCAATGGAAACTTTGTTGGTTGCTACTTGGAAAACCTAATGGTTCCACTGTACAAAAATTTTGTATAAAGGTCTGAACCTTTTTCTAGCTACCATGTGTTCTTTTAAATTAAACTTGGATCGCCTGCAGAACTTAACACGTTTGATCCAAAGTTTAATCTATTTGTTCTTTTAGGTTTAGACTCGGATCTCCTGCGGAACTTAACACGTTCGATCCAAATCACCTAGGTTATTAATTTTATTAAATATTAATTTCCAAAATTGGCTTCCAGTACTGACGTGGCGAGGCACATGACCTTCTTGGATATGGGAACAACCACCACCGACTAGACAAAGCCTTTTAAGGAAAGTTAATATTTAATTTTCTTAAATAACTTTAGGTCAACCGAAAAGAACAATCAAATCACAAGGAAAAGAAAAAAAAAACAAAAGAACACAACATCGAAAACAAATTCGAAATACTAGAATCGCATGCCTCTTGTATTTGGTATTATTTCCAAAAATAACTAGTATGATGCGGAAAGGAAAAATACTAGTTATACCTTTTAGAAAGACCTCTTGATCTTCTACCGTATTCCTCTTCTAACCTCGGACGTTGTGTGGGCAACGATCTTCCGAGATGAGAACCACCAAGCACCTTCTTCTTCCTTACAAGTTTCGGCCATCAAAACTTCTCCTAGGATGAAGAGGTTCGGCCACCACCACCATGCTCCAAGGGATGCTAGAAACAAAACTTTTTTCTCTCCTTCTTCTTCTTCTTCTCTAAACTTGATCCGGCCACCATATGAATCTCCACAAGAAGGATGAGGTTCGGTCATCAAAGAGAAGAGAGGAGGAGAGGATGGCCGGCCACACCAAGGAAGAAAAAGAGGGAGAAAATAGAATAGAGTTGTTCACAATGAAGCCTTCTCTACCCACTTTTTTATAATCCTTGCTCTTGGCAAATAAGGAAAATTTAATAAAAACTTCCTTAATTCTTTTGCCATTGAAAAGGAAAATTTATTTAATTAAAAACAATTTTTCTTTTCAATTTACAATGGTCGGCCACACCATAAAATTTCCAAGCAAATAAAATTTTAAACACAAATTAAAACTTCCTTATTTGCTTCCGGAAATTTATAAAAATTTCTCCAATAATTTTTCCCTTCATGATTGGTTAAAAAGGAAATTTTATAAATTAAAATCTTTCTTTTAACATGTGGATAAAAAGAAAGTTATCTCTAAAAATTAAAATATCTTTTAATCTACAAATAAGGAAAGATATTAAATCTTTTCTTAATCTTTTGTAGAAACTAATAAAAGAGAATTTTTTAAAATTTTAAACTTTCTTTTAAATAATAAACATGATTAATAGGAAAGTTTTTACCAAAATTAAAATCAACCTTTTAATCTACAAATAAGGAAAGAGATTTAGCTCTTCTCTTAATCTTTTGTAGAATCTTATAAAAGGAAAGATTTAAATTTTTAAACTCTCTTTTAAATCATGTTATCCACATAAGAAAAATTTTAAAAATAAAAATCCTTTTATTTAAATTTGGGCCAGCCACACCAAGCTTGAACCCAAGCTAGGGCCGGTCACCTTGAAGCACCCATGAACCAAACTTTGGCCGGCCCTAGCTTGGTCTCCAAGCTAGCTTGGCCGGCCCCTATGGGATGGGTAAGAAGGTGGGTATAGGTGGGTATAGTACTCTATAATTAAGAGGCTACGATAGGGACCGAGAGGAAAAATTGGTTTTGGTCTCCCGATAAAATTAAGCATCCCGTGTTCGCCCCGAACACACAACTTAATTTTATCAATAATAATTCATTCCAGTAGAGAACTATTATTGGATTACCGCACCAATCCCAAATTACATTTTGGGCTCCTTCTTATTATGAGTGTATTAGTCTCCCTGTGTTTAAGATGTCGAATGTCCACTAATTAAGTAAGTTACTGACAACTCACTTAATTAATATCTAGCTCCAAGAGTAGTACCACTCAACTTCATCGTCATGTCGGACTAAGTCCACCTGCAGGGTTTAACATGACAATCCTTATGAGCTCCTCTAGGGGACATTCTCAACCTAGATCACTAGGACACAGTTTCATCAACAACACACACTATAAGTGATATCATTTCCCAACTTATCGGGCTTATTGATTTATCGAACTAAATCTCACCCATTGATAAATTAAAGAAATAAATATCAAATATATGTGTTTGTTATTATATTAGGATTAAGAGCACACACTTCCATAATAACTGAGGTCTTTGTTCCTTTATAAAGTCAGTATAAAAGAGACGACCTCAAATGGTCCTACTCAATACACTCTAAGTGTACTAGTGTAATTATATAGTTAAGATAAACTAATACCTAATTACACTACGACCTTCCAATGGTTTGTTCCTTTCCATCTTGGTCGTGAGCTACTATTTATAATTTATAAGGAACCGATAACATGATCTTCTGTGTGTGACACCACACACCATGTTATCTACAATATAAATTAATTGAACAATTACATTTATCATAAATGTAGACATTTGACCAATGTGATTCTTATTTCTAGATAAATGTTTATACCAAAAGGTAGGCTTTTAGTATACATCCTAACAATCTCCCACTTATACTAAAAGACTAAGTTGCTATATCTGCTACCATACATCTGATTCCCAAACCTTCAACATGCCCATCAAAAGCTCTTGCCTTAAGGGCTTTAGTGAAAGGATCTTCTAGGTTATCACTTGATGCAATCTAGGCAGCAACAACTTCTTCTCGTTTATACGATTTCTCGTATTGGGTGGTACTTGCGCTCTATTGCGTTTACTTGCCTTAGAGACTTTAGTTTCTTCGAGTTTGCTACTGCACCACTATTATTACAATGAATTGTAATAATCTTTGGACAAACCAGAAATCATATCTAAGTCCATCTTGAGGTTATTGAGTCATTTAGCTTTTATGGCTACCTCAGAGGCTTGCCATATACTCAGCTTCTATGGTGGAGTCCAGAAAAACACCTATGCTTATCACTCTTTCATAGTTATGACTTTTCCTCCTAAAGTAAACACAAAACCCCGAGGTTGACTTATTATTGTCCCTATCTGATTGGAAGTCAAAATTCGTGCAACCCACAGGGACCAAATTAACTGCCTTGTAAGCTAGCATATAATCTCTAGTGCCTCTAAGGTACTTTAATATATGCTTTACTGCAGTCCAATGTCCTTGTCTAGGGTTACTTTGATATCTGTTAACTATGCCCTTGGCAAAACAGATTTCTGATCTCGTGCATAGCATACATTAGGCTGTCTATCTTTCGAAGCATAAAGAACTGCCTACATGTCCTCAATCTCCTTTGATGTCATCGGAGACATCTCTTTAGATAAAGACACTCCATGCTTAAAAGGTAGAAAACCTTTCTTGGAGTTTTGCATGCTAAAACGAGCTTGTTATATAAAGCTTGAGATAAGCACAACATTCTTTTCTTGCGAACCTTGTTCCCAAGAATATGTGTTTATTTTCCTAAGTCCTTTACAACGAATTGCTTGGACAATCATACCCTTACTTCCGATAACACCTTGATATTGTTTCCAACTATCAAAAATGTAATCTACGTATAGTACAAGAAATACCACCACGTTTCCATCACACCTTTTGTATACACAAGACTTATCCGGTTACTAAATAAATCCATAGGTCTGGATAACTTTGATAAATCGGATTTTCCAAGACCTTTGAAGCTTTGTCTCAGTCCATAGACTGATTGAGCTTGCACACAAGATGCTCTTAGCCCTTTGCAATGAACCCTTCTGGTTGCTTTATATGGATGCTTTCTTCAAGACTTCCATTAAGGAATGCTGTCTTGACATCCACTTGCCAAATAGATAAAAGAATCCAGATAGACTTAAGCATGGTTACCAATGAAAAAGTTTCCTTTTTCATCAAGCCTTGCTTTGAAAGTTTCTACCTTCCTGTCTATCCCTCTTTTCCTATTGTAGACCTATTTTTACCCAATGGCTTTTACACCATCTGGTGGTTCTACAAGCTTCCAGATTTTATTAGAATACATATATTCTAATTCTGTATTCATTGCTCTTTGCCAAGATGCTGCATCTTTATCTTGGAGTGCTTCATCATATGTCCGGGATCAGACTCATGTTCATTTGGGATCAAGTCCAAAAACTCTCCCAAAACATGAATCTTTTAGGTTTGCTTGACAACCCTCCCACTACGATGAGCCACTGTCTGTGTATCATTTATGATACGTGTTGCAGTTTCTTGTGATATTTCATCTTGTACAGTTGGTACTAGATTAGACATGTCCTTTATTATTTCCTTAAGAACAAATTTTCTTATGGGCACATGGTTTTTTACATAGTCCTTTTCTAAAAACGGTCATTGATGCTAACAATGACCTTCTGATTTTTAAGACTATAAACCTTCTTTCATTTCTCTAGGATAACTTACAAACAAGTGAATTCCTGTCCAACTTATCATTGTCTCTCTTCAGCATATGTGCTGGACTTTCCGAATCCGAATATGCTTCAAAATATGCTTATGCCTATTTAGCAATTCTATATGAGTAGAGAGTTCTAACTTGGGAAGGTACTATGTTCACTTCCGTTTCCAGAGTATATCCTTAAAATGAATTTGGTAATTTTCCAAATAACTCATCATCAATCTACTTATTTCCATAAGAGTCCTATACCTTCTTTTTTTCTACACCATTCTGTAGGGGTGTACCAGGTGCAGTTAGTTGGAATTGAATCCCTACTTCTGATAAGTGACTCCTAAATTCTCCCAAGAGATACTTGCCACTATGATCTCACCGTAGTGTCTTGATATTATTACTTTGACGTTTCTCCACATCAGCCTCGTACTCTTTGAACTAATCAAAGCACTTAGACTTGCGGCACATCAAGTAAATGTATCTGTATCTTGAATAGTTGTCTATAAAATAGATGAAATATTCGATACTAACTCTTGTCATAGGATCACACAAATTAGAATGAACCTATTCCAATATATCTTTGGCTCCAAACCCCTTATACTTAAAAGCTTCTTGGTTATTTTTCCTTCCAAGTAAGACTCGCAGGTTGGAAAGATTTCCACTACCAATGAACCCAAAAGTTCATCAGCTACCAATGAATCCTACTCAAGTTAATATAACCTAGCCTTAGATGCCAAAGATATAATTGGTTCATTTCCAAAGGTTGCTTTCTCTTAAAATTAGAAGATGTGTTATAATTTCCATTTATTGCATCATGGGAGTTATTGGATTATAAATTGTCAACCAACATACCAAAATAGATAACTTCGCTATTTTTCTTGATAACAGCTTTGTTATCAAAATAGACACAATATCTATTCTATAATAGTTTAGAAACTGAAATCAGGTTCTTTCTAAACTTAGTACGTAAAGACAATTTCTAATAATCCATATTTTATTCCTATTTAAAGGATAAATATCTCCCACTACAACAGCTGCCACTTTTACAGCAGTGCCCATGTGGATGGTGTTTTTATTTTCATTTAGTTGTCGGGTTTCCTGGAACCCTGCAATGAATTGCGAACATGATTAATGGCATCTGCATCTACACTCTAGGTTCTGGTAGATAACACCACTAAACATGTTTCAACTAATGAATTAAATACACTTATATTGTTCTTTAGTTCTAAAAAGACATACTACCTTAATGTCCAAGTCCTATTTCCAATCATTGCAATCGGGACTACTAAGTCTTTTCTATAGTATAACAACTAGGGAATTGACAAACTGTAACGACCACCCTTCTTACTACTACTACTCTCTAAGGATGACCGTTACTTAACTACTAACTCTACTTAACCGGTATGATTAAAAATCACATGGAAACCCTATCGAAAAATTTCGGCAGAGTCTCCCCTGTACCGGTGACCAAATCTATAATACAAACATAGTATACGCAGCTACAGACGGCTGGAACATATTTTCCACAACCACGCAGTAATAAAAATCACAATAAAAACAAAGAAACTACTCTAGCAATAGCAATGACTACAGCACTCCACAAATAATAAAAGAGACTAGCTAGACATGCGGAAATAAACTCAACTACAATCTCAAATTTAATATAACATTAACAGAGAACTAAAAGAAAGTCTTGACAATTTTGCCAGCTACTTCTGGATCTCTCCACAGTCCAGTCATCACACACCTTCATCACCACCACCACCCTGTCGTCTCCCTTCATATCTTAGCTTTTCCTTTATCTGCAGTAGGAGGAAAGAAAACAAAACTATAAGCGAAAACGCTTAGTAAGTACTAATCTATCTCACAAAAACTCGAAGTGCATAAATGTAATGCAATAATACTGAAACTGAAATGCTAAAGCAAAGCTGCATGTACTCATGGTATACAGAAATAAAACTGAATACTAAACATGCTCGCTAACTGACAGGAAAGTAATGAAACTACTACTGTAGGCTTAGAATTAAAGAACTAAACTTTTATTGATTCTAAGCATAAACTTGTTTCATCTTCTTATATCCTTATACTAGAAATTAATCTTTTAATTTCTCTTTTACTTTCTTCTTCTTGTTCTTCTTACTTTTCTTATACTAGAAATTAATCTTTTAATTTCTCTTCCACTTTCTTCTTCTTTTTCTTCTTTTCTTTTCTTCTTTGGGCCCAGGCTTAGTACCATCTTTGTTTTGCGCGCTCTCTAATAGTGACTGAGGTAGCGAGCCTCTAGTCCTATGAGGTAAATACCTTGGTCTTACCAGGGCCAAGACCTTGGAATTGGTCACCTGGATTTGTTTAACGACAACCTTGGAAGTCGGGTACTAGCCTCTTACTTTAGTTTACTTGTTATCTCTTTTTAACTAGACTTTAGTCTTTTTCTTTACTCATGCTTCTTATAATCCTTTATTGGAGCCTATTAGAATCCTATAGATGTATCTAACAAGTATAGCATTACAACTAACCAAGCATGCTATATAAAAATAACACAAAGGAAAGCAAACCTGAACTCTCTAAGCATGATATAAAATAAAGCAAAGGAAAGCAAATCTGAACTTACTAATCATGCTATAAAATAGAGCAAAAGAAAGCTAATTCAAACTTGCTAATCATGCTATAAAATAGAGCAAAACAGAGCTAATTTGGACTTTCTAAACATGTTATAAAATAGAGCAAAAGATAGCTAACTTGGACTTTCTAAACATGCTGTAAAATAGGGCAAAAGATAGCTAACTTGGACTTTCTAAACATGTTGTAAAATAGGGCAAAAGAATGCAAACTACCAGCCCCATTAATCCGAGATAATGCAAGCCACATAAGCCAAACCAAATCTGCAATACCTCTTCTACTTATATAGGCTACTCCTGCCACTATTCAGCACCCTAGTAACAAACAAAAGAGACCAAAAATGCTACCCATGACTATCCATTCTAGTGACCACAACCTGTCCCTTCTTCTCCTTCCTTCAAAGCCCATGGCAGCAAACACAGAAGCACAAAACATCAATGTTTCAAGCTTTAAACACTAATGGTCAAAGCTAAATAATGGAGGAGGCATAACTCACAGCTATCTAAAAAAAACAAACAACCGAATTCTGAAACTGCACTTCCAAATCACCAATTGTACAGGCTTGTTAAACTACAAGGGAACCAACCAATAAGGTTAAATCTGGTACAGCAGGTTTAAAAGCAAGGAAAGAGCAACTAATTCCCTAACCACATGATCGGTTACAATAGGAAATAACAGAAGAAATTTCCATCTCAAACCTTGTAAGGATTTCTGCAAATTAACCTAAACTATCACAAAACAGCAAACCTTAAGGTCGTTCTTATTCGGTTCAGCAAGGAAGAATTGAAGAATCCAAACTACATAGCACTACACGGCAACATAACTAAGCAGCAATTGAAGGAAAGAATGATACCAATCCCTAGCATGTTGAATTCTGTACAGTAGGTACTGAACACAAAGAAGGAAAATTGAAATTTGAACCTATCCCTTCATACAGATTTTTCCGAGTTTCATAACACCCTATCCTCTCTAGCATGCTGTGGAAGGTAAAGAAAAACCTTAGCATGGCAATTTAGCACAACAACTCAACGTTAGAAATTCGGCCAGATAAACAAAGCAAAGAAAGGTAAAGCTCTAGTATACAATACTACTCGGCACAGCAAAATCTGAAATAAAGGGAAATGGAAACCCTAAATTCGGAGCAAGGAAGAAAATCGAAGCTCGGAGCAACTCCTACCACAGGTGAGTAGTACTTACCTACTGTTCTTGGACTTACAACCGAAAAGGAGCAAATTCTAGGGTTTCGGGTGAAGCTTGAAGATTTACGGCTTCTTCTTGTGCCCGCGCTGACCTTGCCGAGAGAAGTTCGGCTTGGTGAAGGATCCGTGGAGGAGAGAGCTTCGCCGGCCGCCAGAGTGAAGCCTAGCGCCATCGCCTTGGTGTATTTTCCGCCCGCACAGTTGCCGCACGCGAAGGAGAGGGGAAGAAAGGTTCGAAAGTTTTCGGCCGCAGAGGAGAAAAACTTAGGTTTTCTTTTAAAACCCCGGCTTTATTATTAACTACTCCTTAAATATAACCCGTTCCTTCCTTAATTAACAAAAACCCGCTGGCACAGCTGGTTATCTGCGTTTCCGCCGAAACCCCAGGTCGCCGGGTCGAGCTTCGGCTCGGCAATTTCTCTGCAACCTTTTTAAGACTAAGGTATTTCTGTAACAATTATAACTATGCTTTAAACCTAATTCTCTCCATGTTGGGTTAACAAAACGAGCGTAGCTCGGCTGGTCGGCTGCGTCCGGTTAGGTCGGGTTCGACCTGAGGTCACGGGTTCGAGCTTCGGTTTTGACAAATTTTTTGCCAACTTTCTTTCGTTTTGTAAAAATATCAAACGACCTCCAAAAATTACGAAAAAATACTCTAAAAATTCCTAAAAATCTCTAGAATATTTTAAAAGTATTTCCAAATATTGTTATGGACTTTTAAAACTCGAAATAGGGAAAATTGGGTTGTTACACAAACATTTTAAATCCTAAGAATCACAAAAATATTTGGTCAAGATCAATTCCTTAAAATCCCCATGAATTTTGTATGCCACGATAGTGTGGACATATACAAAATCAAAGAAGATATTTTATCAATTAATTTTATTATCTCGTCAACTTTACTTTATGACGAATAAAATTAATAGTTGATCTTTCTTTGATCAAATATTTGGTCAAAACTTTTGAATTTAAAATAACATTGATTCCTCAAACAATATTATTTAAATTCACCAACACCTCAAACACCGTGAATTTTGCATGCCACGATAGTGTGGACGTATACAAAATTTAAACATTTGTAAGAGAAGGGTTTTACCCATTAATTATCTTGTCAATAAATATTTATGACAAATAAAATTACCTCAAACACCGTAAATTTTGTATGCCATGATAGTGTGGACATATACAAAATTAAACATTTGTAAGAGGAGTTTTTCCATTTTTCCCATTAATTTTATTTTCTTGTCAACCTGACAAATAAAATTACCTCATACACCGTGAATTTTGTATGCCACGATAGTGTGGACGTATACAAAAACTCAACATTTGTAAGAGAGGGTTTTAATTTTATTATTCTGTCAACTTATCTTTTTGACAAATTAATAGTTGGTTTTCTTCAGTCGCACAAATAATAGCAGTGACTCTGATGGGGAGGATACTATTAGTTGTGCCTAAGTGTATACCATTACTTGACACTAAGTCCATTAATAAGATTGTGACCCTTCCGATGGGGAAGATCACACGCTCTTAATTAACTTCCTATAGTCATCCAAAATGGAAGTTTAAGCTAGTGATCCGCAAACAAGCTCATCTGATATGGAGGAAGGCACTCAGAGCCAACGCGCAAGCTTGTTGCATCACTTATAAACCAGTAATGGAGACCGTGGAATTTATTTAAAAATAAATCCCTCTCCCACTTAGTTATTTAAAATGAGGAATTTTGACTATGCTAGCCTACTTAACATGCATACTAACAAGCACACACAACACAGCATAAAAAGCAATAAATAGAAAAACTAATTTTCAACTATTATGGCTTTTATCTATTGCTGTCCTTCGTGTGTCACCAACCCTAGCTGCTGCCATCTTTGGCCACCGCCACCGGGTCTAGTTGTCGCATCCATCTTGCTCCTTATTCCGCTGCGCCTCTGATCCTCAAAAGGTTCCACGCCTTGCAAGATTCGATCCGCGACATAAATAGAATTTTACATTTTTCGATCCTATATTTCTCGAAGGAATGTACATGTAAACTAGATCGAAGATAAAATAAAATTTACATCCATCGATCCTATATTCCATAAAAGGAATGTACATGTAACTAGATCAAAAAATAAAATCCTAATAAAACTAAATATAGCTCCTGCTGTATTTTATAATACAATCATGCACACACAATAAAATGCCCTTGACATGTCCAAGGGTCCAATCACACACATAATAACTATAAGCCATAATAGTTGGATCCTGCATCCACAAAGTTAGCACATCCTACTATTAACCTGCCTAAATTATGTATGACATGTGCATAATTAAACTAATACCAAATACACAAAGGCAAAACCCTAGCTCTGATACCAATTGTTAGTTGCTACTCGGAAAACTAATGGTTCCACTGTACAAAAATTTTGTACAAAGGTCTGAACCTTTTCCTAGCTACCATGTGTTCTTTTAAATTAAACTTGGATCGCCTGCGGAACTTAACACGTTTAATCCAAAGTTTAATCTATTTGTTCTTTTAGGTTTAGACTCGAATCTCCTGCGGAACTTAACACGTTCGATCCAAATCACCTAGGTTATTAATTTCATTAAATATTAATTTCCAAAATTGGCTTTCAGTACTGACGTGGTGAGGCACATGGCCTTCTTGGATATGGGAACAACCACCACCGACTAGACAAACCCTTTTAAGGAAAGTTAATATTTAATTTCCTTAAATAACTTTAGGTCAACCGAAAAGAACAACCAAATCACAAGGAAAAGAAAAAAAAAAACAAAAGAACACAACATCGAAAACAAATTTGGTATTATTTCCAAAAATAACTAGTATGATGCGGAAAGGAAAAATACTAGTTATACCTTTTAGAAAGACCTCTTGATCTTCTACCGTATTCCTCTTCTAACCTGGGACGTTGTGTAGGCAACGATCTTCCGAGATGAGAACCACCAAGCACCTTCTTCTTCCTTACAAGTTTCGGCCATCAAAACTTCTCCTAGGATGAAGAGGTTCGGCCACCACCACCATGCTCCAAGGGATGCTAGAAACAAAACTTTCTTTCTCTCCTTCTTCTTCTTCTTCTCTAAACTTGATCCGGCCACCATATGAATCTCCACAAGAAGGATGAGGTTCGGCCATCAAAGAGAAGAGAGGAGGAGAGGATGGCCGACCACACCAAGGAAGAAAAAGAGGGAGAAAATAGAATACAGTTGTTCACAATGAAGCCTTCTCTACCCCCTCTTTTATAATCCTTGGTCTTGGCAAATAAGGAAAATTTAATAAAAACTTCCTTAATTCTTTTTCCATTGAAAAGGAAATTTTATTTAATTAAAAATAATTTTTCTTTTCAATTTACAATGGCCGGCCACACCATAAAATTTCCAAGCAAATAAAATTTTAAACACAAATTAAAACTTCCTTATTTGCTTCCGGAAATTTATAAAAAATTTCTCCAATAATTTTTCCCTTCATAATTGGTTAAAAAGGAAATTTTATAAATTAAAATCTTTCTTTTAACATGTGGATAAAAAGAAAGTTATCTCTAAAAATTAAAATCTCTTTTAATCTACAAATAAGGAAAGATATTAAATCTTTTCTTAATCTTTTGTAGAAACTAATAAAAGAGAATTATTAATTTTTTAAACTTTCTTTTAAATCATGAACATGGTTAAAAGGAAAGTTTTTACCAAAATTAAAATCAACCTTTTAATCTACAAATAAGGAAAGAGATTTAGCTCTTCTCTTAATCTTTTGTAGAATCTTATAAAAGGAAAGATTTAAATTTTTAAACTCTCTTTTAAATCATGTTATCCACATAAGAAAAATTTTTAAAATAAAAATTCTTTTATTTAAATTTGGGCCGGCCACACCAAGCTTGAACCCAAGCTAGGGCCGGCCACCTTGAAGCACCCATGAACCAAACTTTGGTCGGCCCTAGCTTGGTCTCCAAGCTAGCTTGGCCGGCCCCTATGGGATGGGTAAGAAGGTGGGTATAGGTGGGTATAGTACTCTATAATTAAGAGGCTACGATAGGGACCGAGAGGAGGAATTGGTTTTGGTCTCCCGATAAAATTAAGCATCCCGTGTTCGCCCCGAACACACAACTTAATTTTATCAATAATAATTCATTCCATTAGAGAACTATTATTGAACTACCGCACTAATCCCAAATTACATTTTGGGCTCCTTCTTATTATGAGTGTGTTAGTCTCCCTGTGTTTAAGATGTCGAATGTCCACTAATTAAGTAAGTTACTGACAACTCACTTAATTAATATCTAGCTCCAAGAGTAGTACCACTCAACTTCATCGTCATGTCGGACTAAGTCCACCTGCAGGGTTTAACATGACAATCCTTATGAGCTCCTCTTGGGGGCATTCTCAACCTAGATCACTAGGACACAGTTTCCTTCTATAATCAACAACACACACTATAAGTGATATCATTTCCCAACTTATCATGCTTATTGATTTATCGAACTAAATCTCACCCATTGATAAATTAAAGAAATAAATATCAAATATATGTGTTTGTTATTATATTAGGATTAAGAGCACATATTTCCATAATAACTGAGGTCTTTGTTCCTTTATAAAGTCAGTATAAAAGATACGACCTCAAATGGTCCTACTCAATACACTCTAAGTGTACTAGTGTAATTATATAGTTAAGATAAACTAATACCTAATTACACTACGACCTTCCAATGATTTGTTCCTTTACATCTTGGTCGTGAGCTACTGTTTATAATTTATAAGGAACCGATAACATGATTTTCTGTGTGTGACACCACACACCATGTTATCTACAATATAAATTAATTGAATAATTACATTTATCATAAATGTAGACATTTGACCAATGTGGTTCTTATTTCTAGATAAATGTTTATACCAAAAGCTAGGCTTTTAGTATACATCCTAACAAACTTATACTGTCTAGTAATAATTGATGATTACTCAAGATTCACTTGGGTACAATTCTTAAAAAATAAAGACGAAACATTTGAAATATTTAATAATTTTTATAAACAAATTGAAAATAAAAAAAACTCAAAAATTAAAAGAATTAGGAGTGAAAATGGGTACTATCAAGAATTCTCGTGTCTTAATACACCTCAACAAAATAAAATAGTGAAAAGAAAAAATAGAACTCTCCAAGAAGTCGTTAGAATAATGCTTAATGAATACCAATTATCAAAATATTTTTGGGCAGAAGCTGTTAGTACAGCCTGCTATGCACAAAATTAAACAATAATAAATAAAAAATATAATAAAACTCCATTTGAAATTTATTATAATAAATTACCTAGTATTAAATACTTTAAGGTATTTGGGTGCCATAATATTAAACAAAATTGAACAATAATAAATAAAAACTATAATAAAATCCCATTTGAAATTTACTATAATAAATTACCTAGTATTAATGTAAGGCCCGAAAATTCTCAAAAAATTATTAGAAATATCCTAGTATTTTTCTGGAATTTTAGGATATTTTTATAGAATTTTTAGAGTAGCGAAGATAGCAAAAATAAATAGAATCGTAAAATAGCCTACGCGGGAATTGAACTCGAGATCTATTGGGTCCTACGACTTATGGTGAACTCTAATAACCAAGTGAACCCAGCAAGGACATGCTGAAAGAAGAGGGAATCAATTATATTTATATTTAAGTTGGGTGAATTAACCACTTAATATAAATAGGGAAAACAATTTAGCGAAGAGTTATTTTGATCATGACTTTTCTTCACCCTCACCCTAGTCACGTCGCCCCTCTCTTCTTCCTCACCTCTCGGCGCCCAAGTCCAAGGAAGAACCTAGGGTTCCATCCCTAGGGCCATAGGAGTATCTTCCGGCAACATCAAAGGTACGAGGATGCTCCTCTCGGTGAGAAGAACACAAAGACGTAGGAGGATCGTCGAGAAGATCGTCTTTCCGGAAAACCTAACGATTTGATTGTAAGGAAATCTAGCGCAGGAGGTAAGAAACTCCTCACCTGTAGTATAAGTAGCTCTTTCGAGGTTTACGCATTAGTTTAGTTGTATGCAGAATTTTAGTACGTAGGGTGTGGACTAGTGCACACCATATGTTTGATAAAATGTGTAGCTCAGTTAAATGCCACCATAGGCATTTTAATAGCTCAGTAAATGCAATAGAAGCATTTTTACAGCATGTTCAGTTTTAATACAGCTTTTATGGGACTATGGTCCAATGGGTGGGCTCCCACAGTCGTCTCTAGGTTCAGACAACCTAGCTCTAGGTTCAGATAACCTAGAAATAGCAAGATAAGAAAAATTCAGTTATAAGCAGTATTTTATTTTCAGCAGTGGCACTGTACTGGACTAAATGTCCATTGGGTTGGGCTTCCATAGTCGTCCCTAGGTTTAGATAACCTAGTAAACCCTACTAGATTCGGAATTTGCAACCCCGGGTTTAGTTAGGGATGCGCGCATAGCAAGTACGGTTGTCGGGCCCATCAGCAGCATGATTAGTATTTTGATCTATTATTATAAATAGTTTTTCAAAATCTCATAATCAGTTATGTGAACACGATTTAAATTCAGTATTAGCTTAGTTCAGTTCAGCTCAGTGTTATATCAGTTTAGTTTCTTTCCATTGATACATGTGATAGTTTCATGCTTAGCTCTTGATATTCCATGACTAGTTTTGATGCCATGTTTTAGTGTACATGACTAATAACTTCAGTATTTATATTCAACATGTCAGCATGTGTTTCAAATAGCATGTTTTAAAAGCATGATTCCATCGTATGCATGTTTTGTGAGGTAGATGGTTTCTTACTAAGCGAAAGCTTACAGATACTTCTTTTCCTTATACTGCAGATAAGGGTAAAGGAAAGATGGACTAGTGGAGGCTGGAGGACAATGCGATGAAGATGTGTGTGGAATAAGGAACTTGGAATAAAGATGCTTGGAAACTAGCGAACTTGAAACTTAGCATTTCTAATTTTAGTTACTTCTCTACCTTTTAGACTATTTGAGTAGTATGAATTGTGTAGTATGCATTCAGTTTGATATTAGATAGCACTCCATGAGTAATGTCATACCTAGTAGTTTTATCTCATGCTTATAGAGTTGATGTATGTGGTTTAGGCACGAATCAGTGCTGAAATCAGAGTTCTGTTGCGAAATCAAAAACCCCCCCAATCGATCAGCCGATCGATTGGAGGCTTCCCAATCGATTGGGTAGCTGTTATTCGCAAACAGAAGGTCTCAGGATCGATCAGCCTATCGATTGATTCAGTTCAATCGAACAGCCGATCGATCGGGCCTGATTCTAGTGAACAGAACCTTGCTGAATCGATCCTCCGATCGATTGGTAAGTCTTGATCGATCAACCGATCGATCCAGAAATTCCTTCGTGCACAGTAGCGTGCTGAATCGATCACTAGATCAATCAACAAGTCTGGATCGATCAACTGATCGATCCAAACAAATTTTTCGTATACAGTAGCCACCTGAATCGATCAGTGGATCGATCAGGCCATTCCAATCGATCCACTGATCGATTGGGAGGCCTGATATCAGCTGCAAAACCCTATTTAGATTCCTTGACCATAGGGGATGTAATAGATGACATGTATATATTAGATTACACCCCTTAGCATATGTCTGATAATAAAATTCTGAATTTAGTAGCAGTTAGCAAAGATTTAAATTGGTACAGCTTTCCGCACCTAGACTTAGTGATGGTCATGGATATAGCTTAGCACAACATAATGTGACGGTCCGGCCTCGCAGCCTAGTCAGTAGGAGGCGGGTTGTTACAATTAAATACTTTAAGGTATTTAGGTGTTATGTTTACATATTAAATACAAGAGAATACTTACGACAATTTACTTCAAAATAGAAAATGGAATTTTTATAGGGTATTCCCTAAATAGTAGAGAATATAGAGTTTATAATAAAACTACTCTAAGAATTGAGGAAACAACCAATATAAAATTTGACAAAATAACTAAAGAATCTAACTCAACTCAACCTCAATACCAACCAATTGATTTCATTAGAGCTAATACTGATCTAGGGGAGAAAATTAAAACCCAATAAATGAACACGAAGATGAATAAAATCAATCACAAGAAAATGAACAAACACAAACTGAGTCTAGAACAATAAGAGTTAGCACAAGCCACCCAATTGAATAAATTATAGGTGACTCAAACCTAAGAGTCCAAACTAGATCATCTTTCATAAACCTTAGTCAAATATCTTTAATTTCTAAAATCAAATCCAGAATAGTAGAAGAATCTCTACTTGACCTAGATTGGATAATAGTCATATAGGAAGAACTGTCCCAATTTGAAAGAAATAAAGTCTGGGATTTAATACCATTACTTAATAATAAAAAGGTAATAGAAACAAAATGAGTGTTTAGAAATAAATTAAGTGAAAAATGAGGAAATTGTTAGCTAGTTGCTGAAGGGTTTAGTCAAGTAGAGGAACTTGACTATGATGAAACATATGCTCCAATAGCTAGACTTGAATTTATTATAATGCTACTAAGTTATGCAACCCATAAAGGATTTAAGCTTTATCAAATGGATGTAAAATCCGTCTTCTTAAATGGGCTAATAAAAGAAGAAGATTATATAGGTCAACTACCTAGGTTTGAAAGTCTAGATCATCCTGATCATGTCTTTAAACTAAAGAAAGTCTTGTATGGTCTTAACAAACACCTAGGGCCTGGTATGAAAGGTTGACCTCCTATCTAATTTCGAAAGGGTTCAACCAAGGTCAAATTGATCCAACTCTATTTGTAAAATCACTCAAACAAGATATCTTCATAGCCTAAGTATATGTAGATGACATAATTTTTTATTCAACTAACTCAGAATTTTTATAAAAATTTATAACCTTAATGGAACAAAAATTTGAAATGGGCCTAGTAGGTAAACTAACCTATTTTTTAGGATTACAAATTAAACAAATAAATGAAAGAAATTATGTTTACCAATAAAAATATATAAAAGAATTACTTAAAAAATTTGAAATGAAAAATACCAAAGAAATAAAAATACCAATGACAATCAACACAACCTTAGATAGTAATCCAAATGGTAACCCTGTATATCTAAAATATTATAGGAGTGTCATAGATAGCCTTTTATACTTAACTATAAGTTGACATGATATTTTATTTGCAGTTAGTATATGTGCTAGATGTCAAACCTGTGCTAAGGAATCCCACTTAACTAATGTAAAAAGAATTTACAGATATTTGAAAGGCACACCAAATGTAGGAATTTGGTACCCTAGAGCACCTAATTTTGAACTAATAGGTTGTAACACCCCACCCTCCTCACTACTGGACTGTGAGGGCGGAGCGCTACTCGACTACTAACTTTACTTAACTAACATTGCACACATGTTGATAGTAATTCCTAAAACTCTCGGAGAACTCAAAACTTACAATTAACTAGCAGTCGAAGACTAAAAGACTCATCTAATACATTCTACTCAACTCTTTGTTAATAAATTCTTATGCTAAATCCCAAGGCTTCTATAGTCCAGGCATCACACATCCATCCGCACCTCCTTGTCGCCTTCCTTTGCTATAACTTTTCCTTTGTTCTATCTACAGTAAGAGGAAAAAGCAACTATAAGCAAAATTGCTTAGTAAGCGCTATCTAACTCACAAAACTCGAATATGCATGTAACTGGAAGAAGTCTAAAACTGAATGCTCAGAAAGAAATACTATTTATACTCATCTAACTGCAAAGGAAACAAAGCATACTGGAATGCTAAACATGTAAAGCAAATCTAAACAAACATGCTAGCATAAAAGAAAACTAAACTTGCTGATTTAAAACAAAATGAAACTTATTTCATTTGTTCTAAACTTATTCTTTTATTCCACTTGTTTAAAACTTATACTTGAATACTTTTATACTTATGTTAAACTTATTTTACTTACTTTATACTTATAATACTTCAAAATAATAATCAACTTTCTTCTTGGGCCCAGGCGTAGTACCATCTTATGCGTGTTCCCTAATAGGTTGGGGTAGCGAGCCACCAATCCTAAAAGAGCAGACCTCGGTCTACCAGGGCCAAGACCTCAAAATTGGACACCTGGATTTGTTTAACGACAACCTCGGAAGTCGGGTACTAGTCTCTTAAAAAGTAAAATACTTTATTATCTTAATTATTTGTTCTTTAAATGCCTTGGCATTTTAACAAGCACCTTGTGTGCCAAAATCCCTAAAGTCTTGACTTTGGGATCTACTTAAGGCCTTGGCCTTTTTCTTTCTTTTCTTTATCTTGCTTATACTTGTTAATACCTCTATTAAAAAGATGTCTCATACAAAACTGCACTAAAATGCTTATTAACTCTGCACTGAAATGCTTAACAGAATTGCATGGAAATACTTAATAGAATTGTACTGAAATGCTTATTGAACTGCACTAAAACTAAATCTGCATACAAGCTTAATCAAATCTGTCTGCAAACTTAATCAAAATTCTGCACTATAAGCTTAATCAAAATTCTGCACTATAAGCTTAATTAAAAATCTGCACTATAAGCTTAATTAAAATCTGCACTATATGCTTAATTAAAATCTGCACTATAAGCTTAATTAAAATCTACACTATAAGCTTAATTAAAATCTGCACTATAAGCTTACATAAAAATCTGCATTATAAGCTTAATTAAAATCTGCACTATAAGCCTACATAAAAATCTGTACTATAAGCTTAATTAAAATCTGCACTATATGCTTAATTAAAAATTGTTGGGTTTTTCGGGCCGCGAAAACCACTTTTTCGCATCGCGGAAACCCCGAATCACCCTAGCCAACGGATCTCGTGCGAAGAAAACTTTCTGAAAACATGAATACGAGTACGAGTTTACAACTTAGATCTACTCCTAGATCTACATGAAGAAGAATTATACCTTCGAAGCGTGCCCTACGCGAATCCCGCTCGTCCAAAATGCCGGATCTCTAGACCGTCAAGCGTACGGTCCTCTAGAAGTATCCACACGGACAACTTAGGTGGAGAAGACCTAAACAAAGGTGTGCTAGCACCTTGATAGGCCACGGCAAGAAGAGGAGAGGGAGAGAGCAAGAAGAACTCAAGGAGGAAGAAGAAGGAATGAATGAGAGAATATTTTCAAAATGAAAGTCATTCTACTCATTCAAGTGGTCGGCCACCATCATGTGTGTAACTCTCCACATTAATGCATTAAGTGTCATTAATGTGAAGCCATTAAAGAGAATGGCTTTGTAACTTCCATGAGGTGGCACCCAATGATGATGTGGAGTAACATCATTAGTCCACATCAATGCCAACTCACCAATGAGGTGGCATAAAGTCAAGTCAAACTTGAGTTTTAATCTTCCTCTCAAGTCAAGTCAAACTTGACCAATTCTCTTCCATGGTTGATCGAATCCAACCATTTGATTCAAGCCAACTTAATATAATGAATCTAATTCATTTAATTAAATTGATTCAATGAGTCAAAATCTAAATTAGACTCATTGAACACATGAATCAACTTGAGTCGAACTCAAGTTAGCCCAATTAGGATTACTCTTAATCCAATTTGATTCATCAAATGAATCTAATCCTCTTGGTTCATCATATGAACCTAATCTCCATCTAATTGTCCTAAGTTGTGTGACTCTATAGGTTCTTGTAACGTTGGCAATGCCCTAAACCCATTTAGGAGCATAAGTAATGAGCGGTATCTAGCAACACATCATTACTACCCAAGTTACAAGAATGTCGAGATCCGACATCACCTTGTGACTACTAATTGTGACTCCTCACAAAATATGACAAGTGTCCTTCTATCCTAGACATCTAGATTGATCAATGTGAGGCATAGACCGTGTCATCCTCTAATCAATCTAAATCTTGAACTACAAGTAGACACACTAAATCAAATGAGCTCAATATCCTATATTGACTCATTTGGGCATGGCCATGCACTTCGTGGTCTCACTCTATCAAGAATACCGATGTCACTCTCGTCATATAGGAGGGATAGATCCCATCTACATCACTCACATCCCTCCGCATAATTTGTTACATACCCAGTAATCGCCTTTATAGTCCACCCAGTTACGGGTGACGTTTGACGAAACTAAAGTACATAACTCCTTATGTAGGGATCTATGGTGACTTCAGGTCTAAGGACTAGTAGTCATACTAATAGCCACATGAGAAAGTATATGACACTCATATAACGATCCATGATACTTTCTCATGGCGGGTCATTCAGTATACATTCTCTAATGTATACCCATGTGTCAACTTGATATCTCTATATCCATGACTTGTGAGATCAAGTCATCGAGTTGACCTACATGCTAGTCTTATTGCATTAACATTGTCCCTGAATGTTAATACTCGACTAGGAATGATTAAGAGTAGTGTTCCCTATATCATCTCACTATCGGTTCAACTAACCGATTGATATAGGTGAGAACCGTCTACTCAAGGACATTATTATACTTAGTTTATTTGGTACCAATACAAGTAAGTATAATAATCAAAATCCAAATTCCTTTATTTATATAGAATATGATACAATAAGTCCAAAATATAATCATCAAATGATTGTCTCTAGGGCTCTAGCTAACAAAAAGCTGCACTACAAGCTTAATTAAAATCTGCACTATAGGCTTAATTAAAAATCTGCATTACAAGCTTAATTAAAATCTGCACTATAAGCATACATAAAAATATGCACTATAAGCTTAATTAAAATCTGCACTATAGGCTTAATTAAACATCTGCACTATAACCGCTTCTCATGCTTCGAATTCAAGAAGAACAAAGGTCCGAAACTACTCCTACTGCAGGTGAGAAGCACTTACCTTGCTTCTTGGACTCACAACCAAACAAAAAGGGATTCTAGGACCTTGGTCGGCCGCCGGAGATGATGCCCTAACTCCCGTTCGTTTTCTGCCCGAGCTTCGCCATCGTACGCAGAAGAGAAGGAGAGAATGGTTTAAGTCACGGGAAAACAGAGCATCAACTTATCCCTTTTTATAACTTAATATTTCTGTTAACTCCTTAAATAAATTTTCTATCTTTTCTAAACAGACAAATCCAACATCAACTTATCCCTTTTATAATCTAATATTCTATTAACTATCTTAAATAAATTCGCTACCTTTTCTAAACAGACAAATCCAACATCAACTTATCCCTTTTATAATCCAATATTCAGTTAACTATCTTAAATAAATTCGCTACTTTTTCTAAACAGACAAATCCAACATCAACTTATCCTTTTTATAATATTCTATTAACTATCTTAAATAAATTCACTACCTTTTCTAAACAGACAAATCCAAGATCAACTTATCCCTTTTATAATCCAATATTCTGTTAACTATCTTAAATAAATTTGCTACCTTTTCTAAATAGAAAAATCCTTTTGCACACCTGGTCAGCTGGGTTTTGACCGAGTCAAAGGTCATGGGTTCAATTCTCGGCTTGGACATTTTATGTCGAAACTTTCTTCGTTTAGTAAAAATACCAAACGACCTCCAAAAATTACATAAAAATACTCTAAAAATTTCTAAAAATCCCTAGAATATTTATATAGCATTTTTAAATATTTTTAAATTACTTTTAGGACTCTAATTGAGGAAATTTGGGGCGTTACATAGGTTACTTTGACTAAGATTATGCCGACTGTAAATTAGATCATAAAAGTATAAGTGGTGGATGTCAATTACTTGAACCATCACTTGTAAGCTAATTTAGTATAAAATAACACTATGTTACTTTATTTACTACTGAAGCCAAATACATAGCAATGGGTGAGTGTATAGTACAACTATTATGGATGATGCACATATTAAAAGACTTTAATTTAGAATACAAATATATAAAAATTCATATTGATAATATCAGTTTAATCAACTTAACTAAAAATCTAGTGCATCATTCAAAAACCAAACATATTGAAATCAAACATCACTTTATTAGAGATCACGTCGCCAAAGGAGACATTGAACTTAACTATGTTGAGTCAAAGTAAAATTTAGATATATTTTCACTAAATCGCTACCAAAATATGAATTTAGTAATTTATGAAGATGACTGGGAATGTGCACTGTAATTTATGAAGTGAGCACTCACTTGGCTACCAGGATTCATAAACTCTAGTACTTAGCCTGGAGGTCTAGAGTTCGAATCCTGAGGAAGGCAAAAATCCACTGGCCAGGGGTGGGAAGACCTAGTGAGTAATGGCATGGTCGAGGGTCGTCGGTCAATGACATAAGGGGTCACTAAATGGGCCGCCAGTTGGGCCACCCAAGGGACCGCCAAGGGGCCACCAAATGGGCCGCCAGTTGGGCCGCCCAAGTGGCCGAGGGGTCGGGTGGTTACATGCACAATAGACTAGGACTCTTGTTATCAAATAAATTTTTAAGTGATTTGTAAATTCTAAGAAAATTATTTACTTATGTTTTCAAAAAAAAATACCATTCGTATGGTGTTGCAAAATTATTTTGGCCTTAGTCTAGATCAAACCCATAAAAAGTATTATCCTATAAATCTAGGGAATGAGCATCTCACAAACACACTAGGTCTACCTTGATTATGTATTCAAAAACATAAAATGGCATGAGATGCATAGACATATTACCTGGACTTCAAATGCTTATGCATCAACAAAGTTTGGACGAAAAAAATCAAAATATAGTGATCAAGTGAAACAATCCTTCTAAATAAATAATAAGCTGGATCAAATTTTACTTGACTAACTAAGTGAACGCTACTATCTTCTGGTAGATAGTTAGTAAGGATATTGGTAATTGAATGATTATTTTTTTAATAAAGATATCAAGTTAAGGGGGAGGATTTGCTTGGACAACTTAAAAATATTTCAAAAATTGCTTTGACAAATACATAATTTTGAAAGTTTTTGAAAAATGTAAAACCTGGAAAATATTTCTTACCTGAAAATTGTTGAAAACATTTACTAAATTTTTTTTTAAAAGTTTCCCTAAATTTTTTTTTAAAAGTATCTTTCTTGAGGATTGTTTTAAAAATCTTAACTTAGAAAATGTTTCATACTTGAAAATGTTTCATGCAGAAAATATTTATTAAATTTATTGAAAATATTTTTTAGAAAATTATTTCTTTAAAATTACTTTTGAAATTTTTCTTACTTTGAAATGTTTTCTTAGAAAATTATTTCTTTAAAATTAGTTTAAAATTTTTTATTAGAAAATTTTCCTTTGAAATTACTTTGTAAATATTTACTTAAGAATTTTTTAAAAAAATTTATTTTGAAATTTTTTTTAAAAGCTCACTTAGAACTTTTTGAAAAAGTTTACTAAAAAATTTTTGAAAAAAGTTTACTTAAAATTTTTTTGAAAAAGTTTACTTAAAAGTTTTTTACAAAGCCTTACTTGGAATATAATTTTGACTTTGAAAATGCCATTAAAAATATTTGCAAAATTTTCAAACATCTCCCTCAATCTGAGATATATAAAGTGTTTACTTTTAGTTATATTTCTGCATGAATGACTGACTTTACCTGATCATACTTTATGTCTAACTTTCTTTTACCCTAGTATTTTTGTGATGAATGCCAAAGGGGGTGTAAATGAACCAAGCTACTCATGAGCTATTTGAATCTCGATTCGATAAAAGTTCGTTTGAGCTCGTTTTATGAGGCTCATTAATATAAACAAACCAAACTCAAGCTTCACAATATTCATCTCATTAACTCATGAACATGTTCGTTAAGCTCATGAATCAAATTTTAAATAAAAAAATAATAGATTTGATATTGAATTTATATATTTTACACTCTACTTATGAATTATATAGACAAATATATTAAATTTATTTATTAGAATAGAATTATAAATTTTAATAAGAATATTATAATTTTCTCTAAATATATAATTTAGCTTTTAATGAATATTTAAATTTATAATTTATATTTATTAAGCTCATTTAGGCTCGATAAAAGCTCGAATAAACTCGTGAGCCATGAATATATTCATTAAATAAAGCTAGAGCTCGGCTCGATTATAAACGAGCCAAACTCAAACATTCAAAAGTTCGGCTCGGCTTGGCTCGACTACAACCCTAGGGGAGGGTAATGGTTAATTAGAAAAAGAACAAACAAATTTGATCATGTAAATCAAAGTCAAAACTAACTTAGATCATTTATTTGCATTTTTGATATTATCTTTCAATATTTTTTTCTAACTTTAACGCAGGTTATCATTGTATCAAAAATAGAGAGATTATTGGTGCAATTTACACTAATGATCTAACTCAAGTTTTGATGAATGACAAGTAAATTAAAGTTAGAATATTTGTGGTCTAATTACTTTACCAAGTGTGCAGGAGTTGACGAATCTGGAGGATCTAACACCAGATTGAAATCCAACTAGGTCCATGGAACCCGATAGCTGGTGCGAAGTCTAGATAGGTCTACTGGACCCGATATCGAGCGGGAAGTCCGGTTGGGTCTGCAGCCCTGACAATCGACCGAAATTTAGTTGGGTCTGCGGACCTGATAACTGGCAGGAAAATATGGTGGCTCAAAAGCAATTCAAGCGACTGCAGTTGGTAAGTAAAAGGTAAGCAACTAAAGGAGAGATTCGGTGATGATGTGTTCCCAGTTGAGAGAAATGTAGGTGACAGTCCAGCTTAGGTCCATTTGGGAAGCATAAGCTAAGACCTTGACTAAATCCTGATCTCGAAGAGATAGGATCTAATTACTACTACTATCCTGCTGTATTATGCTAACTTTATTTTGCTGGATAAACATATTTTTTTTGTTGCCTAAACTAACCTTTTTTTGCAGGGAAGAAACTGCTTAAAAAAGGGAGTATGGGTGCCCGGTGTCACACCCTAGAGGAGTCCCTGCCAGAGGAAAATCTGGCAGCATCTCCCCTATACCGGTGACAATATGAATCATATATATATCTACAAACAAAATACATCAGCTCACACGACTGGAATATATACAACCACACAGTTATATACACAGTCCACTCGGCTGGAACAAAATAATCATAACCACACAGTTATATATATTAAACAACTCACACGGTTGTACTAAAAACACAATGGAATATAAAAGTAAAGCCCACACAAACCAAATAAATACAATGTGTGTTGGCATGGCTTAAACACAAATACAACACTAAACACAATGAAGCAGCCTCAAGGCTAAACACAAGTATCATGCCATATCAATAAAGAATATGTTGGATCGAAGAGTTTCACTAGAGGGGGGTGAATAGCGATTAAAAAAAATTATCGTCTAGAGTACACAGCAGAAAAATCAAAAATAGAAAGAATGACACAAGTAGTTTTTACTTAGTTCGGAGTCTGTGTCAACTCCTACTCCAAGGCTCGCACACAAGGGTGCTTTCGATGGCAATCCACTAGAAATTTGAAATGAATGTTACAAAAGAAATACAGGAATTACTTAGCAAAAAAGAACCGACAATAAGGAAAAAGGAAACAGAAAAATAGAACTTGTCGTAGAGCCTTCGCAGCGCAGCAGGAGCACAGAAGAGCAGATCATGAGTTGTGTTGTGACTCCAGCCTCTGCCTGTAACGACCCACCTTCCTTGCTACTCTCTAAGGGTGGTCGTTACTTAACTATTACTCTACTTACTAGTGTTACTTATGCTAATATTAGTAATATTTAAAATCTGCAGCTCTTTTATTTATTTCTTTTAAAAAAAACAGAATATAACCCCTGCTTATCACATTCAAAATATGCAAAGTCTATCACTCACTTTGAGCATTAACATGGTTGAAACATGTACTTTTGATTTAACCAAAACATGGTGTCATAAAAAGAAAATAGACCTAACTTTACCAGTCATAATAATCCAGAACTATACAAGATATAGATGAACATGATAGCATAGCAAGAACAAATCTGAACCTTACCAGCTACATTAATCCAAAACAATACAAAGCTACATAGACTAAACTAAGGCACTTCCATAATTGCAAACATGCACCATTCAAATTAATTGAAGCAAGGAAGCAAACCAACCTTTCCAGCTATAAAATTCCCAACCTTCACAGGACTATAGAACTAAATAAAAGCATTAACATAATTGTAAATAAGCACCTTTCATGGAAACCGAAATATCTTAACAAGAAAACAAGCCTAAATCCCTTCAAGCTTCCAAGAATCCAAAACCATGCGAAGTATATAACTAAACTAAAACAATTAACCTTTAATTCCAAACTACCAGGAGTAGTAAAACTCTTGTATAACTGCAAGTGCCAGCCTACCATACCAAAACCAATCCGAACATGCAAAATTTTCTTAACAACTTAAATAAAGAATTAATCTTAACAAATTCTTTAGCAGGGTCCCAAGCTTCCATGGTTTCGAACATTACACACCATCACCACCACCACCTTGTCGTCTTCCTTCATATACTTTAGCTTTTCCTTTATCTGCAGTAGGAGGAATGCAACTATAAGTGAATTCCTTAGTAAGTACTAATCTATCTCACAAAACTCAAGTATGCACATGCACAAAATCTGGAAGACAGGATAAGAAGTTACTCATGCGCATTAGATAGCAAGTAAGGTACAAACTGCATGCTAAAAAGAAACAGTGGCTGTTCCTGTTCGAAACTCATGGAAATCCAAGGTTAAAATACTAAACTTAAAGATAATTATGTTCATGGAATTAGCAAGGAAAACTAAGCTATAGAATACACTATGTATGGATGTTCGTGCCCAGTTTTAGCAAGGAAAACTACAACTGAATTTAGCTAACTTGCTGAAAGGAATCTAAATTAGCTAACCTGCTGAATTTAAAACAAAAGGAATAAGAACTTGCTGAATTTCGAAACTTACATAAAGTTTATTTCGTTAATCCCAAAACTTATACTCTTATACTTCAAATTAATAATAAAGCTTCTCTTGGGCCTAGGCTTAGTACCAATGTGCGCCCCCAAATAGAGACTGTGGTAGCTAGTCACCAGTCCTACGAGGGTAAAGACCTTGGTCTTACCAGGGCAAAGACCTTGGAATTGGTCACCTGGATCTTCTTTTACGACAACCTTGGAAGTCGGGTACTAGCCTCTTAAAATAAAATACTTTTCTTTATATCTATTAATGCTTCTATAAAGCACTTGGTGTGCTGTGGATTTTTTCCAAATTTTGAAATTTGAAATCCAATTAGGACCTTGGTCCTTTCTCACTTATAATCTCTCATATACGCATTTATATAAAATCTGAAACCAAGGTAAGAATCTTTTCAATAATAACTGAGTCTAGATAGCCAGTAATCTAGAAACCATAAACTAGAACTAAGATGCAACACATATGGCTATTCATGCTTGTTCGGACATCAAAGGATTCGAAAACAGAAATACTAACAGAATTTGAGATTGCATGCTTGTATACATATGAATTCGTTTATGCTTACTGCAATTCAAGAAAAATCTGAAATGCTACATGACTGTTCCTGTTCAGCAAATAAGCAAACAACCCATATTTGCATGCCTAAATTAAATAGCTATTATTGTTCAAGTAAACTGAAGTTGTGTGCTTAGAATAGAAGAGTTGTTCTTGCTCCTTGCCGTGACATCACAAAGTCTAAGCAGAAATTCTTAATGTGATACTAATCGGCCTTGATAAAACATAGCCAAGAAAATCTAACTACATGTTTAAACAGCAATTATTTCATGTTATTTACACAGCATACACAATTAGACTACATGCTCAGAAAATCTACTCGGATTTTTTTTTTAAAGATTCATGGCAACACCAAGTCTTTACAGCGGCAAAGAATGCAAGATAGGGAAACGGAATCCGATAGCTACTCCTACCGCAGGTGAGTAGTAACTTACCTAAGTGTTCTTGGACTTACAACCGAAAGAGGAAGATTCTAGGGTTTCGGGTGAGCTCCAAATCTCAGTGATTCCTCTGTGTCCGCGTGTTCTCCTCGACGAGACGACCGAGAAGGTGTGAAAGACTCCCGGAAATCTCCCTTGGTCGGCCGCCGGAGAAGCCCTAGCTCTCTGCCGCGTTTCCACCCGAGAGGAGTCGTGCCGTCGGGAGAGGAAGAGAATAGGTTTCGGGAGAAAAATTAAACCCTCTTTTATAACTAGGTATTCTATTAACCATAACCATATAAATATATTTCGCCCCTTATCTGATTAGTAATGACTGCTTGCCCACTTGGCCAGCCGGATTCGCTTATGACATTGGTTCGGCCGAAGGTCACGGGTCCGAATCTCGGCTTGGACATTTTTTTGTCGAAACTTCTTTCGTTTAGTAAAAATACCAAACGACTTCAAAAAATTACATAAAAATACTCTAAAAATTTATAAAAATCTCTAGAATATTTCTATAGCATTTTTAAATATTTTTAAATTACTTTTAGGACTCGAATTGAGGAAATTTGGATTTTTATAATTCCTCATACCTTATAAAAAGTTCATCCTCGAACTTAGAATAACTCTGGATATTTCTGCCTCATGCTATCCTCATGCTCCCAAGTGACTTCATCATGCTTCTGGTTCTGCCAGATGACCTTCACTAGTGGCACCTCTTTATTCCTTAGTCTCTTAACTTCTCTGTCCACTATCTGTGTAGGTCTGCTCTCATAGCTAAGATCCTCCTAGATCTGCACTAACTAAGGCTGAATCACTTGGCTAGAGTCATGGAGACACTTCTTTAGCATGGAGACATGAAATACGTTATGTATCGCTGACATGTCTTGAGGTAAGTCCAGCTTGTAAGCTACTTTCCCAATCCTTTCTGTGATCAGGTAAGGTCCCACATAGTGAGGACTTAATTTGCCCTTCTTGCCAAATCTCATCACTCCCTTCATAGGAGTGACCTTGAGAAAAACAGAATCCCCTACTTGGAATTCAAGTGGCCTACGGCGTGTGTCAGCATAACTTTTCTGTCTACTCTGGGCAGTCTCTATCCTCTGTCTGATCTTTTGGATAGCCTGAGTGGTCTCATCTATCATCTCAGTCTGAATGTCCAGCTCTACTTCCATTTCTTTTCTTTCGCCTGCTTCTTGCCAGCAAATGGGTGATCTGCACTTCCTGCCATACAACGCTTCATAAGGTGCCATTTTGATGGTGGCCTGATAGCTATTATTGTAGGCAAACTCAGCTAAGCATAGATACTTGCACCAACTTCTCTTGAAATCTAGTGCACAAGCTCTGAGCATATCTTCTAAAATCTTATTTACTCGCTCTGTCTGTCCATCAATCTGAGGATGGAAGGCTGTGTTGAATTTGAGTTTGGTGCCTAGTGCATTCTGAACACACTCCCAAAAGTGAGAGGTTAAACATCCATCTCTATCAGAAACAATAGATTTAGGAACTCCATGAAGTCTGATCACCTCCTTAACATATAGTTGTGCCAGCTGCTCTATAGAGTGGGACACCTTGATGGCTAGAAAATGAGCAGACTTGGTCAATCGGTCCACTATTACCCATATCGCATGTAACGACCCGGCCCTCTTGGCCCATTTGGCGGCCCATTTGGCGACCCTCGGGTCATCGACCGTCGGCCCTTATGTCGCCGGCTCATTTGGCGACCTCTAGATCGACCCTTGGCAGTCGTTACTCACTAGACTTTCCACGTGGGTGGGCCTCCCCAGATTCGAACTCTAAACCTCCAGCTTAAGTATTAGAGTTTATGAATCCTGGAACCAAGGAGATCATCTCACTTGGTTACTGGATTCATAAACTCTACTACTTAAGCCCTGGAGGTTTAGAGTTCAATCATGGGGAGGCAAAAACCACCCACGTGGTGGAAAGTCCCAGTGAGTAACGACACGGCCAAGGTCGACGATATGAGAGGTCGCCAAATGGGTCGACGACACGCCACAAGGGCTGCCCAAGAGGCCAAAGGCCGGGTCATTACAATAAAAGGCGCTTTTTATTCCTGCTTAGGCATTACAGTGCTTTGGTCGACGTTTGATTTTCCACCTGGCGGTGGATTTTTTTCAGACTCTAGACCTCCAGTTAGTAAAGTTTATGAATCACGCAACCAAGTGAGATCATCTCACTTGGTTACCGTGATTCATAAACTTTACTACTTAGCCTGGAGGTCTAGAGTTCAAATCCTAAAAATCCACTGCCAGGTGGAAAGTCCTATTGAGTAACGACACGAATGGGCCGACGACATAAGGGCCGCCAGTTGGGCTGCCACAAGGGCTGCCCAAGAGGCCAAAGGGTCGGGTCGTTACATCGCATCATATCCATTCGTGGTTCTTGGAAGACCTGTTATAAAGTCCATAGATATGTCTTCCCACTTCCACTCTGGTATTGGGAGAGGCTGTAGAACTCCTCCTGGTCTCTGGTGTTCCGCTTTGACCCTTTGACATGTCAGGAAGGTACTGACATATTTAGCAACATCTCTTTTGAGTCCAGACCACCAGAACCTCTGTTTCACGTCTTGGTACATCTTGGTAGAACCAGGATGCATAGAGTAAGGTGTACTATGAGCTTCTTCTAAAATTTTCTTTCTCAGTTCCTCATCATTGGGGACATAAAGGCAGTTCCCCTGATAAAGAACTTCACTGTCTGATACTCGAAACTCTGTATCTTCTTCTTTCTATATCCCTTGCTTGATCTTCTGGATGTCTGGATCTTCACTCTGCTTTCTCCGTATATCCTCAAGCAAGGTAGACTCTAAGGTCAATGTAGAGAGTTTCCCTTCAATAATTTCGACTCTGAAATCTAACAGTTCCTTCTGCAGTGGTAGGGCTAATGATGACAAAGACATCAGGGATGCACTGGATTTTCTGCTTAGTGCATCCTTTGACCAACTCTAGCCACCTGCGCTGTCTCATGTTTAAGTCTTTCTGGGTAAAGAAATACTTTAAACTCTGATGGTCTATGAAGATTCTGCACTGAACTCCATACAAGTAGTGTCACTAGAGTTTCAGTACAAAGACCACAGCTACCAGCTCAAGATCATGAGTGGGGTAGTTCTTCTCGTAGTCTTTGAGTTGTCTGGAAGCATAAGCTATAACTTTTCCTTCTTGCATGAGTACAACTCCTAGGCCCATCTTGGAAGCATCACTATAGATGTCAAAACTCCTGTCACTTTCTGAAACTATCAGGATGGGAGCACTGGTCAATCTCTTCTTCAGCTCTTGGAAACTCTCCTCACATTTGTCTGACCATTCAAACCTCTTGTTCTTCCTGGTGAGGGCTGTTAGTGGAGAGGCTATCCTGGAAAAGTCCTCCACAAATTTCCTGTAGTACCCAGCTAAACCAAGGAAGCTCCTGATTTCCCTAGCATTCTTGGGTCTACTCCAGTTGTTAACTGCTTCTATTTTGGCTGGATCCACTTGGATGCCTTCTTTAGAAATAATGTAACCTAGAAACGCCACCTGATTTAGCCAGAACTCACACTTTGAGAATTTAGCATAAAGCTGCTTTTGCTAAAGGGTCTGCAGGACTATTCTCAAGTGCGTGTCATGCTCCTCTGGGGCTCTGGAATAGACTAGAATGTTGTCGATGAATACGATGACAAATTTGTCAAGGTATTCTCTAAACACTCTGTTCATTAAGTCCATGAAGACCGCTGGTGCATTAGTCACACCAAAAGGCATGACTACGAACTCATAGTGTCCGTATCTGGTCCTGAAAGCTGTTCTAGGTATATCACTTTCCTTCACCTTCAACTGATGGTACCCAGAGCACAGGTCTATCTTGGAGAACACTGTTGCCCCTTTCAATTGATCAAATAAGTCGTCGATTCTGGGCAGTGGGTACTTGTTCTTGATTGTCACCTGATTCAGAGCCCTATAATCTATGCACATCCGCATAGATCCATCCTTCTTCTTGACAAACAACACAGGAGCTCCCCATGGTGAATGACTAGGGCGGATAAAGCCTTTGTCAAGAAACTCCTGAAGTTGTTCTTGTAACTCTTTTCACTGGAGACATGCAGTATGGAGCTTTTGAAATTGGACGGGTACAAATCAATCTCAAACTCCACTTCTCTTGGGAGGTAGTCCGTAGCTCTTCCGGGAATACCTGGATACTCTGCATCACCCGAACTTCCTCCCGCTTGGGTTTTCTTGTTCTTGTATTCATAATGTGTGCGAAAACCAAGACACCCTTTAGCTAACATCCGGTGAGGAGAGGAACTCGGGTCTTCCTTTCGGCACCCCTATGAACTCAAAGGATGGTTCACCTTCTAATGAAGCACTGTACTTGCTGAGGAAATCCATACCCAAAATGATATCGAAATCCTGCATGGTGAGGACTACCAGATCTACATATAGCTCACGGTCTGAAATTCTGACTGGTACAGCCCGAAGCCACTGGGTGGACTCCATGACTTCCCCAGAAGGTAGGGTTGTCAAGAATTTGGAGTTCATACGCTTTGTAGGTATCTGAAATTCTTTGACAAAGAATACTGATATAAAAGAATGGGTCACCCCAGTATCAAATAGTACAGTAGCTGAATGATGAAAAATAACTACATGACCTGTTACGACCGTGGAAGCACTAGCAGCTTCCTCTTTGGTGAGGGAGAATACTCTGGCACTGTCAAAGGCTAGAACTGGTGGAGCTTCCAACCTTCCCTGACTGATATAGGGTCCCTCTAATGCTACTTCCATGTAGTGCAACTGTGCAGGCTTGCCTCCATATTGCACTGGCTGTGGCTGAGGTGCTTTGAGCTTGTTATGACACTCTTTAGCCATGTGTCCTTCCTGACCACAGGAATAACATCCAGTCTTACCCAAAACACAGGTTCCTGGATGTGTTCTCCCACATTTGGGACAGGGAGGAACATTGCTTTCTTTTATTACGCTTGCCTTTCCAGTTCTGATTTCTCGACGGGGGTTTCTAACTCCCCACTATCTTGTCCTCTATCTTCACTGGCTTGTGTTGCGCTCATTGTGCTTTGATGTTGTTCAGGTAGTGCTCAGCAACTAATGCCCTACTGATCAGCTCTTCACCAGTCTGGGGTCGGTGAGCTCTACTCTCCTTCTCTGTACTTACTAGCTCTGGGCAGAGACGAGCTAGTTTGTTGAACTTCTTGGCTGCTTCTTCCACTGATAGGTCACCTTGTTTGAACTCTATAAATTCCTCATAGTGCTTGTTGGTGATCCGTAGGTGGAAGTACTCTTCATAAAACTCTGACTGAAAATCAGCCCAGCTCATCTGATTGGCTGCCCTCTTGGTCTTTATCCTCTCCCACCACATACGAGCATCTCCTGACAGGCAGAAAGAGGCGCACTTGACCTTCTCGACTTCTGGCCAGTCAAGAAGCTCCATTGTGCTCTCCAGTGTTTTGAACCAAGCCTGGGCATCCCATGGCTCTGTAGTGCCTGAGAAGCTCTCTGGTTTAAGTTTCAGCCACTGTATGAGGTAAGCTTCTTGTCTCTGAGGTGCTGTGACAACTCCTAGGGTAGCTGGTGGAACCTCGGTTACCACTGGAGTCTCCACAGTTACTGTTGGAGGAGTGGGAGGAACTGGTTGCTGATTTGCCATCAGATTGGCAATCACTTGTTGCTGCTCTGCTACCTATTTTTGGAGTTGAGCAACAACTTCAGAGAGATTGGGCTCAGTTGCTCTGGGCACTTCGTTCTCCTGAGCCGGTTCCTCAGTACGGGGCGTCCTCTTCTTGCCATCTAATTATGCAAAGAAAAAGACTTGATATCCTCTCTATCCTTTCTAAACATACTTATGTATATGAATAAAAGAGAAACAAAACTTCTATCTTACTTAAGCACATATGAGCAAATACTCTATACTGCAAATGATAAGGAAAAGCATAAAAGAAAACTTAAATACTTTCTTACTTGAAGACGGCCAAGCTGATGCTGATGTGTGTGTGATGTTGGAGAATGGGAATTGCTCTGATACCAACTATAACGACCCACCTTCCTTGCTACTCTCTAAGGGTGGTCGTTACTTAACTATTACTCTACTTGCTAGTGTTACTTATGCTAATATTAGAAATATTTAAAATCTACAGATCCTTTATTTATTTCTTTTTAAAAAAAAATAGAATATAACCCCTGCTTATCACGTTCAAAATATGCAAAGTCTATCACTCACTTTGAGCATTAACATGGTTGAAACAATGTACTTTTGATTTAACCAAAACATGGTGTCATAAAAAGAAAATACACCTAACTTTACCAGTCATAATAATCCAGAACTATACAAGATATAGATGAACATGATAGCATAGCAAGAACAAATCTGAACCTTACCAGTTACATTAATCTGAAACAATACAAAGCTACATATACTAAACTAAGGCACTTCCATAATTGCAAACATGCACCGTTCATATTAATTGAAGCAAGGAAACAAACCAACCTTTCCAGCTATAAAATTCCCAACCTTCACAGGACTATAGAACTAAATAAAAGCATTAACATAATTGTAAATAAGCACCTTTCATGGAAACCGAAATATCTTAACAAGAAAACAAGCCTAAATCTCTTCAAGCTTCCAAGAATCCGAAACCATGAGAAGTATATAACTAAACTAAAACAATTAACCTTTAATTCCAAACTACCAGGAGTAGTAAAACTCTTGTATAACTGCAAGTGCCAGCCTACCATACCAAAACCAATCCGAACATGCAAAATTTTCTTAACAACTTAAATAAAGAATTAATCTTAACAAATTCTTTAGCAAGGTCCCAAGCTTCCATGGTTCCGAACATCACACATCATCACCACCACCACCTTGTTGTCTTCCTTCATATACTTTAGCTTTTCCTTTATCTGCAGTAGGAGGAATGCAACTATAAGTGAATTGCTTAGTAAGTACTAATCTATCTCACAAAACTCAAGTATGCACATGCACAAAATCCATAAGACAGGATAAGAAGTTACTCATGCACATTAGATAGCAAGTAAGGTACAAACTGCATGCTAAAAAGAAACAGAGGTTGTTCCTGTTCGGAACTCATGGAAATCCAAGGTTAAAATACTAAACTTAAAGCTAATTATGTTCATGGAATTAGCAAGGAAAACTAAGCTACAGAATACACTATGTATGGATGTTCGTGCCCAGTTTTAGCAAGGAAAACTACAACTGAATTTAGCTAACTTGCTGAAAGGAATCTAAATTAGCTAACCTGCTGAATTTAAAACAAAAGGAATAAGAACTTGCTGAATTTCGAAACTTACATAAAGTTTATTTCGTTAATTCCAAAACTTATACTCTTATACTTCAAATTAATAATAATGCTTCTCTTGGGCCAAGGCTTAGTACCAATGCGCGCCCCCTAATAGAGACTGTGGTAGCTAGTCACCAGTCCTACGAGGGTAAAGACCTTGGTCTTACCAGGGCCAAGACCTTGGAATTGGTCACCTGGATCTTCTTTTACGACAACCTTGGAAGTTGGGTACTAGCCTCTTAAAATAAAATACTTTTCTTTATATCTATTAATGCTTCTATAAAGCACTTGGTGTGCTGTGGATTTTTTCCAAATTCTGAAATTTGTGTCACGCCCCAGGTAGTCCCTGTCCGAAGAAATTTCGGCAGCATCTCCCCTGTACGACGGACAATATGAATCTCAGTATACATATATCTATACCTCGGCCACACTCGGCCGGAACAATACACACAAATAGTAAACAATCCACGCAGTTATATTCAACATTTCTACACAGATATAATATGAACAATCCACGCAGTTATATAAAGAAAAGATGATATAGAAACCAACGAAGATATACGTACACATCCTACTCCACTACAACGAAGAAAAACAAAATCCACGAAGTAATGAAAATATATCCGCAGCGGAAAAACCAAAAGTAGTAAACCTAAGTGGTCGATATAAAGTCCACAATACAAACCCACAATACAAGTATATAAGATGCAAAAGCAAAATATAATCCGACAAAGAAAATCCTCGCGATAATGGGGCTAGCGACTGGAATATCTCCCGACGGCCTCAACCTGAAAAATAGTAACAACGGGGTGAGTTCAAAGAACTCAGCAGGTAATCCAATAGATATATACAGCAACATATAACTATTAGCAACATCCTATGGTACAGTACACTAAACCATAGAGCCTACAGTACAGTCTCCTAACAATATAACAGATATGCATAGGTGAAATAAACTGTAATAACCAGCAAAAGGCATAAAGTACAGTCTATAGCAAGAATAATAAGAAAATGCATAACTGAAATAAACTGTACTCACCTGCGAGGCTTGGGCAACTGACTGTCAACATACAGAGATAAAAATAGTCAGAGCAAAAGCATGTATCCTGTATGCATGTCAATCATATGCAATCACCAAAATGCATCAATCATAACGAATGCAATCCGTGCATATGATGCAATATGACATGGTCACCCCTGTCAACCAGTCAGCCATCTCACACACAATGGTGAGACCGAGTGGGTAGGGCTGTGACACCGTGCACTCTGCCGTCACTACCCCTGATGAGTGACCGAGTGGACGGGATGCTGTCGGAGTACACCTATCCTCCTACCTCAAACATAGTGAGGGAGCGCAATGCTCTCAACTCCCGGTACGCGATGACGGGGAGGGATCCCTGTCTGCTACCACGCTGCAGTCACACTACCCATGAGCGGACCAGCGGAGCACTACAGAGCTACTGCCATACACACCCTACTGTGCTGTGCCACTACCCATGCAGTGAAACACGTTGTGTGCAGGCCTATGTAGCCGGCCGACGAGCTCAACAATCGCCCAGCATGCAATCATGCAGGATGGTGCATGATGCTACAGTATGTCATACCTGAACATAGCCTCCTCCATATATGTGTGTGCCCAAAAGGTAAACGCATATATATAACCATGATATAAACAGCATAAATCCAAAGACATCACATATAACAATGATGTAAGTATCATGAATCCAAGAGCATGTATCACACATGTAAAGCAACTAATCCAGTAGAGTAGAGCACTATAGATATGCATCTCTATGAACATATATACACATGGCAAGAGATAAAATATCCAATCCTGAAATAAAGCAACTAGCAGATGAAGCATGTGATAGGTATCAACTAGCTAAGACCAAGAGAAAGAATAATCTACTATCTACCACTAGTAAGTATATATAAGCTAAACATATCATAAGACATTATCAAAAGATAAGTCAAAGGGTACCCGCCTGCAGTTATCGAATAAACTATAACCGGGGAAATGATAAATCTACCAATCACTAGTAAGTATATATAAACTGCACATATCATAAGACACTATCAAGAGATAAGTCAAAGGGTACCCGCCTCAAATAGAAGGTACAATACCAAATCCGAAGTCAACGTCGAGACGCCTGTCTCGAATCAGAATCCTGCGTCAATCAACATATATATATTTTATTTAACTAAATCCAAATGAAATAGCTAAATAAAATTCCCAAAACTAAATTAGGTCAAACCCTAATCACCACAATCACAACTTACCAATTTAAATCTAATGGTCGATTAGGGTTAGTTACCTAATCCCTAATCACCAATTAGATTAGAAATCCAACGGTTGATTAGGGTTAATTACCCTAACCCTAACCATTTCATTAGATTTCTTCTACACAATTAAATCTACACACAATCAAAAACCCTAATTCAAATCTACACATCATGTATTAACTACTCCTATACGTACCTCAATTCAGCCTCTGGAATACCACGTGATCTGCTGGAACTAGGGGAAATTGCTGGTGGGAATGTTACCAGAACCAAGAACAAGAAATCTCACAACCCTCATCCATTGATCCACCACTGAGGATCATCACTGCTGGAACCCAGCAATCCATAGAACCCAATAGAATGGAACAGAACCTCCTTTCTGCCCGGATCGAGCTGCTGTCAACCAAGATGTTGCCGGATGGAGGTTCTACCAAGACAAAGATGAGCTACTGGATCAAGAACAATCCACAGCACACAAATTTGAAATCCACAGACAAATCCTCACAGGAATGAAACGGATCACAACAGAAATTAAGCAGTGATTACCTAATCTTACCTCACTGATTGAATCAAGATTGGAATCAAGCCGAAAGATTACCGATCCAGCACAACTCCTCTGGCCTCTACCCGACAACCCAAGCACAACTCATTGATCCCCTCCAATCCGTGACCTAATTCAGCCGCCAAGAAGAGAAGGTGCGTCGGTGACCTAGGGTTGTGATGAGCTCGCAGGTGATCGGGATCGGTGGCGTCGCCGGCAACACCGGGAGGAGAAAGAGATCGATGCTCTCACCTAAGACTGGAGAAGGTCATCCACGATCGGATCTGTATCGGCGTCTGCTACCCTAGGTCGACGGCAAAGTCGAGATGGTGAAGCTTCGGCGGCGATCGAAGGCGATCGGAAAGAAGAAGAAAGGATCGGGTAGGAGAAGGGACTTGGCTGGATCTGAGCGTACTGGTCGATGCCGGCAGAAGATCACCGGAGCTCTCGGCTTGCTTCGTCCGCAAGAGAGACCGAGGAAGGGAAGAAGAGAGGGGAGAAGGAAATCGGGGAGATCGGCTAAGAGAGGGTCGAGTCGGCGCTTTTGGGGGAGAAAGGAAATAAAGAAAAAGAAAAAAAAGAATTTATATAATAAACATTTCCTCACTTAAACGGGTATCCCAAACAGGCTTTATCCGAACCCGAAATTGATCCCCTCAAAACTCGTCGTACGAGCTCCGAAAAATTCCCAGAAAATTCCTAAAAATTCCAGAAAAATTATATAAGGCTATTTTTGAAATAACCCTATTTATTTAAATTTTCCGAGATCTCACATCCTCCCCTACTAATAAAAATTTGGTCCCCAAATTTCGCTATAACCAACAGCCAACAGTATAATATAACCAAACAGTATAAATGCTGAAAGAAACTCTAACCCACATATCTCAAGTAAAGAGATGAGGGTATCGAGCTCGAATCGTATCCTCCAGCTCCCAAGTAGCCTCCTCGTCAGAATGATGCTGCCATTCGACTTTAACCAGCCGGACAGTCTTGTTCCGCAACTGACGCTCTTTATGGTCCAGAATCCGCACAGGAACCTCCTCGTAATTAACGTCAGGCTGAATGGAAACTGATATATCTGACAAAACATGTGTCGGATCTGATACGTATCTCCTCAGCATAGATACATGGAATACATCATGAATGCCGGCTAGAGATGGTGGTAGCGCCAGACGGTAAGCTACTGCTCCAATCTTCTCCAAGATCTGGAATGGCCCAATATTGTTGGAGTGTATACTGAAAGCCTAAGCTTTGTAAACATTCATTTTGAATAAAGAATCGCATTTGGTCAAATTGTCTACATTTAGTTGTAGTTGTTCAATTAATTTATACTGTAGATAACATAGTATGTGGTGTCACATACAGAAGATAATGTTATCAGTACCTTATAAATTATAAACAGTAGCTCACGACCAAAATGGAAAGGAACAAACCATTAGAAGGTCGTAGTGTAATTAGGTATCAGTTTATCTTGACTGTATAATTACACTAGTACACTTAGAGTGTATTGAGTAGGATCATTTGAGGTCGTTTCTTTTATACTGACTTTATAAAGAAACAAAGACCTCGGTTATTATGGAAGTGTGTGCTCTTAATCCTGATATAATAACAAGCACATATATTTGATATTTATTTCTTTAATTTATCAATGGGTGAGATTTAGTTCGATGAATCAATAAGCCCGATAAGTTGGGAAAAGGTATCACTTATAGTGTGTGTTGTTGATTATAGAAGGAAACTGTGTCCTAGAGATACTAGGTTGATAATATCCCCAAGAGGAGCTCATAAGGATTGTCATGTTAAACCCTGCAGGTGGACTTTGTCCGACATGACGATAAGGTTGAGTGGTACTACTCTTGGACTTAGATATTAATTAAATGAGTTGTCAGTAACTCACTTAATTAGTGGACATTCGATATCTTAAACACAGGGAGACTAACACACTCATAATAAGAAGGAGCCCAAAAATGTAATTTGGGATTGGTGCGGTAGTTCAATGATAGTTCTCTAGTGGAATGAATTATCATTGATAAAATTAAGTTGTGTGTTCGGGGCCAACACGGGATGCTTAATTTTATCGGGAGACCAAAATCAATTCCTCCTCTCGGTCCCTATCGTAGCCTCTTATTTATAGAGTTCTATACCCACCTATACCCACCTTCTATACCCACCAATAAGGGGCCGGCCAAGCTAGCTTGGGAACCAAGCTAGCTTGAACCAAGCTAGGGGCCAAAATAAAATTAAAAAGAATTTTTATTTTTAATTTTTATTATGTGGAAGAAATAATTTATTAAAGAGAATTTAAATTAAAATTATCTTTCTTGTAAAATTTACAAAAGATTAAAGAAAGAGATTTGATCTCTTTCCTTATTTGTAGATTGGTGAGATATTTTATTTTCTCTTTAAAAATTATTCACATATTGTAAAATTAAAATTATGGAAATTTCTTTTAATTAACCATGTAGAGATTTTTAAAGAGAAATTTTATTTTTTAAAATTTTCGGAAACAAATTAGGAAGTTTTAATTGTTGATTAAAACTTGTCCAATTTGTTCTCCAATGATGTGGCCGGCCATGAGATTGTAATTGGGGAAATTTTATTTTATTTTTTCTCAATTAAATCATGACAAGGAAATTGAGGAAATTTTATTGTAATTAAATTTCCTAATTTGCCTAGGCCAAGGAATATAAAAGAAGGGGTGAGGGTGGCTTCAAAAAACAACCTCTATTGTTTTCTCTCCCTCTTTTCCTTGGTGTTGTGGCCGGCCATCATCCTCTCCCTCTCTTCCTCTTGTGGTGGCCGAATACTTCATCCCTCTTGGAGTTCTTGTGGTGGCTGGATACTACTTAGAAGAAGAAGAAGAAGGAGAGAAAGCTAGCATCTCTTGGAGCTTGGTTAGTATTTTGGTTTTCTTCTTTGGTGAAGTTCTTCCTTTGTGGCCGAACCTTGCTTGGAGGAGAAGAAGGTGGTTGGTGGTTTCTCATCTCGGTAGATCGTTGCTCACACAACGTCCGAGGTTAGAAGAGGAATACGGTAGAAGATCAAGAGGTTTTTCTACAAGGTATAACTAGTAATTTTTATTTCCGCATCATGCTAGTTATTTATGGAAATAATACCAAATACAAGAGGCTTACGTTCTAGAATTTCGAATATGTTTTTTCAATGCTGTGTTCTTTTGTTTTTTCTTTTCCTTGTGATTTGATTGTTCTCTTTGGTTAACCTAAAGTTATTTTAGGAAATTAAATATTAGCTTTCTATAAAAGGTTTTGTCTAGTCGGTGGTGGTTGATCCCATATCCAAGAAGGTCATGTGCCTCGCCACGTCAGTGGGAACCAATTATGGAAATTAATATTTAATGGAATTAATAACTTAAGGAGACTTGGGTCGAACGTGTAAAGTTCCGCAGGAGATCCAAGTCAAAACCTAAAAGAACAAATAGATTAAGTTTTGGATCAAACGTGTTAAGTTCCGCAGGCGATCCAAAATTTAATTTAAAAGAACACATGGTAGCTAGGAAAAGGTTCAGACCTTTGTACAAAATTTTTGTACAGTGGAACCTATAGGTTTTCCAAGTAGCAACCAACAATTGGTATCAGAGCTAGGGTTTTGCCTCTGTGTATTTGGTATTTAGTTTAATTATGCACATGTCATACATAATTTAGGCAGGTTAATAGTAGGATGTGCTAACTTTGTGGATGCAGGATCCAACTATTATGGCTTTTAGTTATTATGTGTGTGATTGGACCCTTGGACATGTCAAGGGCATTTATATGTGTGTGCATGATTGTATTAAAATACAGCAGGAGCTGTATTTAGTTTTATTAGGATTTTATTTTTGATCTAGATACATGTACATTCCTTTTATGGAATATAGGATCAAAATGTAAAATTCTATTTATGTCATGGATCGAATCTTGCAAAGCGTGGAACCTTCTAAGGACCGGAGGCACAGTGAACAAGGAGCAAGATGGATGCGATAGCTAGATCCGATGCGGTGGCCAAATATGGCAGAAGCTTGGGATGAACACGGAGAACAACTAGATATAAAAGTCATAATAGTTGAAAATTAGTTTTCTATTTATTGCTTTTATATGTGTGCATGTTAGTTTACAAGTTTAGTAGGCTAGCATAGTTAAAATTCCTCATTTATAAATAACTAAGTGGGAGAGGGATTTTAAATAAATCCCATGTGATGCAAACAAGCTTGCGCGTTGGCTCTGAGTGCCTTCCTCCATAACGGATGAGCTTGTTTGTGGATCACTAGAACAGACTTCCATTTTGGATGACTATAGGAAGTTAATTACGTGTGATCTTCCCCAACGGAAGGGGCATAATCTTATTAATGAACTTAGTGTCAAGTAATGGTATACACTTAGACACATCTAATAGTATCCTCCCCATCGGAGTCACTGCTATTATTTGTGTGACCAAAAGACACCAACTATTAATTTTATTTGTCAAAAAGTTAGGTTGACAAGATAATAAAATTAATGGGATAAAACCCTCCTTTTACAAATGTTGAATTTGTATACGTCCACACTAACGTGGCATACAAAATTCACGGTGTTTTGAGGTGTTGGTTAATTTAAAATAGTATTGTTTGAGGAATCAATATTATTCTAAATTTAGAGTTCTGACCAAAAGTTATTAGTGATTCTTAGGATGTCTTTCAATCCACTGTCCATCATACTTCAACAGAATAGACTTACTGGACCAAACTACATAGATTGGAAAAGAAACCTGGATATATGACTGAACCTTGTCCTGATGCACCCACTGGTGAATCTACCCAAGAGGAGATTGAATATCATAGGAAATGGATGAAAGCAGATGAGATGGCGCGGTGTTACATTTTGGCTTCAATGTCAAATGTATTGCAACATCAAGATCAAGATTTACCAATGACTTATGATATAATCTCAAGGAACTCTTTGGTCATCGGGATAGGGCTTCTAGGCAAGAAGCCATGAGAAAGATAATGACACCACCATGCAAGAGGGTACTCGTAAGGGATCATATCCTAAAGATGATGGCTTATCTAAACGAGATACATCCTTGGAGGAGAAATTGATGGGAAACCCGATCGATATGATCCTCCAAACGCTACCTAGAAGTTTTGAGCAATTTTGAACTATAATATGAATAAGAGGGTTTATTCATTAGCGGAACTCGTAACTTGACAAAGGATTATTTCACAATGCTCAAATTCACTATGTCTGAAAATGGTTCTACTTCTAAACCGAAGGAAAGAAGAAGAAGAAACAAGCCGGTTCAGAAAGAAAGTGAATAAATCTCGAAACGGATTTAAAGTCGAATCAAGGGCAAGTGATATCATTGGAAGGTGGATCCTCGTGGAACCAAAACAAAGGTATATCTCATACTCTAGTTGTTGAAACATGTTTAGCGGTGTTATCTACCAGCACCTGGTGTGTAGATACGGGAGCCACTGATCATGTCTGCAATTCCTTGCAGGGGTTCCAGGAAACCCGACGACTATCTAAAGGAGAAATTACCGTCTACAAGGGCAATGCTACTAAGGTGGCAGCTGTTGCAGTGGGAGACGTCCACTTATCTTTTAGTAGAAATAGAAATTTGATTTTAAGAAATTGTCTTTATGTACCCAGTTTTAGAAAGAATTTAATTTCAGTTTCTAAACTGTTTTTAGATGGATATTCAGTTTCTTTCAGTAACGATGTAATTATTAAAAGAAATAAAGTGATTATCTGTTCTGGTGTATTAGTTGGCAATTTGTATACTTTAAATCCAATTTCTTCCACAAAGTAAAACATGGAAATTTATAACTCATCTTCTAACTCTAATAAGAGAAAAGAACCTTCGGAAATGAACCAAGCATATCTTTGGCATCTAAGGCTTGGTCATATTAACTTAAGTAGGATTCAGAGGCTTATAGCCGATGGACTTTTGAGTTCATTTGAGTTGGAAAATTTTCCAACTTGTGAATCTTGCTTGGAAGGTAAAATGACCAAGAGGCCGTTCAAGGCCAAGGGGTATAGAGCCAAAGAAGTGTTAGAGTTGGTTCACTCTGATTTGTGTGGTCCTATGTCTGTCCAGGCAAGAGGGGGTTTTGAATATTTTGTCTCTTTCATAGACGATTATTCAAGATATGGATATATTTACCTAATGCGCCGCAAGTCCGAGTGCTTTGATAAGTTCAAAGAATACAAGGCTGATGTGGAGAAACGACTAGGTAAAAGTATCAAGACACTACGGTCAGATCGTGGTGGCGAATACCTCTTAGGAGAGTTTAGGAATTACTTATCGAGGGATTCAATGTCTGCACCTGGAACACCCCAATAGAATGGTGTAGCGAACGAAAGAATAGGACTCTTATGGAGATGGTTAGATCAATGATGAGTTATTAATTACCAAATTCATTTTGGGGATAGCTCTGGAAACAAGATTCCGAACTTAGTACCTTCTAAATCAGTTTCTTCTACTCCCATAGAATTGTGGAATGGGCGAAGCCCATCTAAGACATATTCGGATTTGGGGTAGTCCACATGTGCTGAAACCAGATGTTGATAAGTTAGAATCCGTGCATAAGTTCGCGTGTTTGTAGGATATCCCAAAGGAACGAAAGGTGGTTTATTTTATAGTCCTAAGACCGGAAGGTCATTGTTAGCACCAATGCCCAGTTTTTAGAAGAAGACTATATAATGAGCCCAAGAGTAAAGTTGTTTTAGAAGAACTTAGAGAGGACATGTCCACTTGAGTACCAACGATACAGATGAAGTACCACAAGAGACGCAACACGTGTCACACATGATACACAACTACAAGCAGTGCCTCGTCGTAGTGGGAGGGTTGTAAGGCAACTGAAAGATTCATGTTTTTGGGAGAGTATTCGGACTTGATCCTGTAAACATGAACCTGATCCACACATTGACCAAGCACTCCAATATATAGATGCAGCATCTTGGCAAAAGGCAATGAATTCTGAAATAGAGTCTATGTACTCTAATAAGGTCTGAGAGCTTGTAGAACCACCTGATGGTGTAAAAGTCGTTGGATGCAAGTGGATCTACAAAAGGAAAAGAGGGATAGACGGGAAGGTAGAAACCTTCAAAACTAGGCTTGTTGCGAAAGGGTACACTCAGAAAGAGGGAATCGATTATGAGGAGACCTTTTCACCAGTGGTCATGCTTAAGTCTATCCGGATACTCTTATCCATTGCTGCTCATATGGATTATGAGATTTGGCAAATGGATGTCAAGACAACTTTCCTTAATGGAAGTCTTGAAGAGAACATCCATATGAAGCAACCAGAAGGGTTCATTGAAAAGGGCAAAGAGCATCTAGTGTGTAAGCTCAATCGATCCATTTATGGACTGAAGCAAGCTTCAAGATCTTGGAACATCCGGTTTAATGAAGTAATCTAGTCGTATGGATGAGTCTTGTGTATACAAGAAGTGTAACGGAAACGTGGTGGTATTTCTTGTACTATACGTAGATGATATTTTGTTAATTGGCAACAATGTCAAGGTATTATCAGACGTAAGGGTATGGTTGTCCAAACAATTTGATATGAAGGACTTAGGAGAGTGTGCACACATTGATATGAAGGACTTAGGAGAGTGTATACTGAAAACCTAAGCTTTGTAAACATTCATTTTGAATAAAGAATCGCATTTGGTCAAATTGTCTACATTTAGTTGTAGTTGTTCAATTAATTTATACTGTAGATAACATAGTATGTGGTGTCATATACAGAAGATAATGTTATCAGTACCTTATAAATTATAAACAGTAGCTCACGACCAAAATGGAAAGGAACAAACCATTAGAAGGTCGTAGTGTAATTAGGTATCAGTTTATCTTGACTGTATAATTACACTAGTACACTTAGAGTGTATTGAGTAGGACCATTTGAGGTCGTTTCTTTTATACTGACTTTATAAAGAAACAAAGACCTCGGTTATTATGGAAGTGTGTGCTCTTAATCCTGATATAATAACAAGCACATATATTTGATATTTATTTCTTTAATTTATCAATGGGTGAGATTTAGTTCGATGAATCAATAAGCCCGATAAGTTGGGAAAAGGTATCACTTATAGTGTGTGTTGTTGATTATAGAAGGAAACTGTGTCCTAGAGATACTAGGTTGATAATGTCCCCAAGAGGAGCTCATAAGGATTGTCATGTTAAACCCTGCAGGTGGACTTTGTCCGACATGACGATAAGGTTGAGTGGTACTACTCTTGGACTTAGATATTAATTAAATGAGTTGTCAGTAACTCACTTAATTAGTGGACATTCGATATCTTAAACACAGGGAGACTAACACACTCATAATAAGAAGGAGCCCATAATGTAATTTGGGATTGGTGCGGTAGTTCAATGATAGTTCTCTAGTGGAATGAATTATCATTGATAAAATTAAGTTGTGTGTTCGGGGCCAACACGGGATGCTTAATTTTATCGGGAGACCAAAACCAATTCCTCCTCTCGGTCCCATCGTAGCCTCTTATTTATAGAGTTCTATACCCACCTATACCCACCTTCTATACCCACCCAATAGGGGCCGGCCAAGCTAGCTTGGGAACAAGCTAGGGTCGGCCTAGGTATAAGATTGGGTGGCCGGCCCTAGCTTGAACCCAAGCTAGTAGGGCCGGCCAAAATAAAATTAAAAAGAATTTTTAATTTTAATTTTTATTATGTGGAAGAAATAATTTATTAAAGAGAATTTAAATTAAAATTATCTTTCTTGTAAAATTTACAAAAGATTAAAGAATGAGATTTGATCTCTTTCCTTATTTGTAGATTGGTGAGATATTTTATTTTCTCTTTAAAAATTATTCACATATTGTAAAATTAAAATTATGGAAATTTCTTTTATTAACCATGTAGAGATTTTTAAAGAGAAATTTTATTTTTTAAAATTTTCGGAAACAAATTAGGAAGTTTTAATTATTGATTAAAACTTGTCCAATTTGTTCTCCAATGATGTGGCCGGCCATGAGATTGTAATTGGGGAAATTTTATTTTATTTTTTCTCAATTAAATCATGACAAGGAAATTGAGGAAATTTTATTGTAATTAAATTTCCTAATTTGCCTAGCAAGGAATATAAAAAGAGGGGTAAGGTGGCTTCAAAACAACCTCTATTATTTTCTCTCCTCTTTTTTTCTCGTTGTGGTCGGCCATCATCCTCTCCTCTCTTCCTCTTGTAGTGGTCGAATACTTCATCCTCTTGGAGTTCTTGTGGTGGATACTACTTAGAAGAAGAAGAAAGAGAGAAAGCTAGCATCTCTTGGAGCTTGGTTAGTATTTTGGTTTTCTTCTTTGGTGAAGTTCTTCCTTTGTGGCCGAACCTTGCTTGGAGGAGAAGAAGGTGGTTGGTGGTTTCTCATCTCGGTAGATCGTTGCCCACACAACGTCCGAGGTTAGAAGAAGATAGAAGATCAAGAGGTTTTTCTACAAGGTATAACTAGTAATTTTTATTTCCGCATCATGCTCGTTATTTATGGAAATAATACCAAATACAAGAGGCTTACGTTCTAGAATTTCGAATATGTTTTTTCGATGCTGTGTTCTTTTGTTTTTTCTTTTCCTTGTGATTTGATTGTTCTCTTTGGTTAACCTAAAGTTATTTTAGGAAATTAAATATTAGCTTTCTATAAAAGGTTTTGTCTAGTCGGTGGTGGTTGCTCCCATATCCATGAAGGCCATGTGCCTCGCCACGTCAGTACTGGGAACCAATTATGGAAATTAATATTTAATGGAATTAATAACTTAAGGAGACTTGGGTCGAACGTGTAAAGTTCTGCAGGAGATCCAAGTCAAAATCTAAAAGAACAAATAGATTAAGTTTTGGATCAAACGTGTTAAGTTCCGCAGGCGATCCAAAATTTAATTTAAAAGAACACATGGTAGCTAGGAAAAGGTTCAGACCTTTGTACAAAATTTTTGTACAGTGGAACCTATAGGTTTTCCGAGTAGCAACCAACAAATATATCGTGGAGCTAGCTTACCTCGAAGACCAAATCTCTTCACCCCTTTCGTGGGTGAAACTCTCAAAAATACATGATCACCAGTAGAGAACTCCTGGGGTCTCCGCCGTTGATCAGCATAACTCTTCTGACGGTCCTAAGCCTCAGACATCCTCCGCCTAATAGTGCGAACTAACTCTGCATCCTACTGAACTCTTTGAGGTCCTATCAGCTGGGCCTCACCAACCTCCTCCCAAAGGGTGGGTGTCCGACAAGGTCTACCATACAACGCCTCAAACGGTGCCATCTGGATAGCCGAATGATAGTTGTTGTTGTAGGCGAACTCCACTAATGGCAGGTGGTCCTCCCAACTGCCTCCGAAGTCCATGACGCAAGACCTCAGCAAGTCCTCCAATGTCTGAATAGTCTGCTCTGACTGCCCATCTGTCTGCGGATGGAATGCCATACTGAAACGAAGCTGTGTGCCCACGGCCTGCTGCAGACTCTGCTAGAATCGGGACGTGAACCGTGGGTCTCTCTCAGATATAATGCTCAGTCTTCCGGATCGCTAAAAAGTGTGCGGATTTGGTTAATCGGTCAACGATTACCCAAATCGCATCATGGTCTCGACGAGTCCTAGGCAAACCAACCATGAAATCCATAGTAATGTGCTCCCACTTCCACTCGGGAATAGGGATCCTCTCGTAATCCAACGGTCTCGTGCTCGACCTTCACTGGCACACAAGACATCGGCTACAAACTCGCGATGTCTTTCTTCATACCGCTCCACCAATAGGAACGCCTCAAATCACGATACATACGGGTCCCACCAGGTGGATAGCAAATCTAGAACGATGAGCCTCTGAAGTAACTCCTCCATGCCGGGTGAGACCGAGGTATACATAATCGCCTCGAAATAAACAATCCCTCATCGTCGTAAACTCGGTCTGTCCGGAAACTATCGCTAATGAATCAGAATGTTGATCTCCGGCCTGGGCCTCTCGAATCCTCATCCTGATCGACGACTGAGCAACCATGGTAACAAGAATACCCTGCTCTATCCGTCCCTGCTCCTCAAGGCCCAACTCGGCGAATCCCTGAATCAAGTCCGTGACTGTAACTCGATGACAAGCTAAAGTCCCTCTGGACTTCCTGCTAAGTGCATCAGCAACCACATTAGCTTTATCCGGATGGTAGCTAGTAGTACAATCATAGTCCTTCAGGAACTCCATCCATCTCCTCTGTCGGAGATTGAGTTCCTTCTGGGTGAAAATATATTTGAGACTCTTATGATCAGTAAGAATCTCAAAAGTAATACCATAAAGATGATGTCGCCAAATCTTCAAAGCAAAGATAATAGCGGCTATCTCTAAATCATGTACTGGGTAGTTCTTCTCATGCTCCTTCAACTGACGAGAAGCATAAAACAGCGCCCAAGCCCTGAAGAGATGCGTCTGTGTAAAGTACGAATCCGTCATCACCAGAAGGTAAAACCAAAACTGGTGCTGATACTAATCTCCGCTTCAGCTCCTGGAAGCTGGTCTCATAAGCATCTGACCACGTGAACTTCACGCCTTTCCGGGTCAGACGTGTCAACGGTATAGCAATGCTGGAGAAACCCTCAACGAATCGTCGGTAATATCCAGCCAAGCCCAAGAAACTACGAATCTCCTAGACTGACTTCGGCTGCTCCCAGCTGGTGATAGCCTCGATCTTCTGAGGATCTATTGAAATACCTCGGTTTGATACCACGTGTCCTAGAAAACCAACTGAAGATATCCAAAATGCACACTTACTGAACTTCGCATACAGATGATGTCGTCGAAGAGTCTCCAAAACTATGCAAAGGTGCTGCGCATGTTCCTCCTCGGAACGCGAATAGATCAATATGTCATCGATAAATACAATAACGAACTGATCTAGATACTCCAGAAAGATACGGTTCATCAAACCCATAAATACTGCGGGAGCATTGGTAAGCCCAAATGGCATTACCAAAAACTCGTAATATCCGTATCTGGTGCGGAAAGCTGTCTTCTGAATATCAGAATCTTTGACTCTCAACTGATGATATCTAGACCGCAGATCAATCTTAGAATACACTGTTGTATCTCTGAGCTAATCAAATAAATCCTCAATCCGTGGCAAGGGGTACTTATTTCTGATAGTCACTGCATTTCGCTGCCTATAATCGATGCACAACCTCAGAGTACCATCCTTCTTCTTGACGAATAGTACTGGAGAACCCTAAGGCGGAATACTGTGGGGATCTCCACAAGGACACCGGAATGCTCCTGCCCGTGCATGCCATATGCAGTTGCTGCAGGGGGAGCTGTCATCACGATGTGAAGATTGGGCTTTTGGCCCACCTCACTGAATCTCGGACTGACCAATCTGTCCTCCCGGAACAGAAATCCCGGAAGCTACATGCTGAGCCTTCAGTGAATAGTCTCGGCTCAAGTGCCCAGGCAGTTTGCAATAATAACAAACTGACTGTCCCAGGGTGCATGCAGAGGTGATGTGATTTGGGGATCCACATCAAGTGCAGTAAGGGTCACCAGTGGACTGTTTCCAGTTCTTCTGAGAAGACCGGGAACATCCTGATGAACAGCATCCTGACCCATCTGAGGGTGATTTCTCTGCTGCTGCCCAGTAGTATGTGGCTGCTGGATCCGTTCGGAAGTCCGATCAGTCTGCTTTCTTTTATTATCTGTATTTGCTCTCTACTGAGCTGCCTAAATCATAAGAGCTCTATCCAGAGCCTCTGTATATGATGAATGACCAAAATCGGCAATCTACACCTGAAGATGCTCGTCCAGTCCTTGGACAAACTGAAGCATACGAGATCTGTCATCGGCAACCAACTCAGGACAGAATCCGGCCAACCAATTAAATTCGACATTATACTGCATCACTGAGCGGTTATTCTGTCGAAGACTCAGAAAATCCTGTCGACGTGTCATCTGATACGCCCGAGGAAAATACTGACTCTCGAATGCCTCTCTAAATCTCGTATATATAACATGCTGCTCGCCTATCTCAGCCTTCTCCCACTCGGAGTAGGCCATGTAAAAGAATGTTCGCTCCATAGACTCTATTCAAGATTGAGCCACGCTCGGATCAGTCTCCCCACGAAATAGCGTGAATTGGCTTTTCACCAACTCCGCCAAGGCTGGGATCCATGCTCGTGCCACAACCATATCCGTAGATATCGCTGCGATACTGGGCAGAATCACTGGAGTTGATCTTATGGGTGGTACTGATGGATAGGTTGGAAAAGGTACCACTGGTGCTGCCACATAAATAGGGTAGGAACCACTAGTGGAACTACAGAGTAGGCATAAGTAGGGACGACTAAAGGTACGATGGGCGGTACCGGGTAAGATGTAACCGGTACTGCTGGTGCAGGCAGTAGGCACGGCTAGAGAAGGTGCCGAGTACCCTGTAGGTACTACTGGCGGTACAGGCGAGGTAGGTACCTCTGAAGTCGGAACCGTCAGGATCTGACAGTCTAACGTGGTCACAATACCCTGAGGAGTCTATCCCTGACGGACAGGCTCAACCCTAACAGAACTCTCTGGAGACTCTGTCTCTAGAGAATCGATCGCCCTCATACATGTGCGACCACGTTTAAGTACTAGAACACGTATCATATATGTAAAAAAAATGTTATCCAGATATCACTACAGGTATGAAAACTATAAAATTACCTGATTTACCTATTGCCGTCTGGAGATGTCCTGTCGCTGCATAGCCCCCAAATAGATCCAATAAAACCTCGTCAAAATGCCTCGGAATTCCGAAACGAGAAAATCGACAGAAATCCGTACCATCCAAAAATACCCAGATAAACTCGTAAACTCCAGAACACGAGAAATCTAAAACGAAGATCAAGTATCGTGAGCCAGGCTCTGATACCAAATAAATTGTCACGCCGAAGGTAGTCCCTGTCCGAAGAAATTTCGGCAGCATCTCCCCTGTACGGCGGACAATATGAATCTCAGTATACATATATCTATACCTCGGCCACACTCGGCCGGAACAATACACACAAATAGTAAACAATCCACGTAGTTATATTCAACATTTCTACACAGATATAATATGAACAATCCACGCAGTTATATAAAGAAAAGATGATATAGAAACCAACGAAGATATACGTACACATTCTACTCCACTACAACGAAGAAAAACAAAATCCACGAAGTAATGAAAATATATCCGCAGCGGAAAAACCAAAAGTAGTAAACCCAAGTGGTCGATATAAAGTCCACAATACAAACCCACAATACAAGTATATAAGATGCAAAAGCAAAATATAATCCGACAAAGAAAATCCTCGCGATAATGGGGCTAGCGACTGGAATATCTCCCGACGGCCTCAACCTGAAAAATAGTAACAACGGGGTGAGTTCAAAGAACTCAGCAGGTAATCCAATAGATATGTACAGCAACATATAACTACTAGCAACATCCTATGGTACAGTACACTAAACCATAGAGCCTACAGTACCTAACAGTACAACCTACGGTACGGTCTCCTAACAGTATAACAGATATGCATAGCTGAAATAAACTGTAATAACCAGCAAAAGGCATAAAGTACAGTCTATAGCAAGAATGATAAGAAAATGCATAACTGAAATAAACTGTGCTCACCTGCGAGGCTTGGGCAACTGACTGTCAACATACAGAGATAAAAGTAGTCAGAGCAAAAGCATGTATCCTGTATGCATGTCAATCATATGCAATCACCAAAATGCATCAATCATAACGAATGCAATCCGTGCATATGATGCAATATGACATGGTCACCCCTGTCAACCAGTCAGCCATCTCACACACAATGGTGAGACCGAGTGGGTAGGGCTGTGACACCGTGCACTCTGCCGTCACTACCCCTGATGAGTGACCGAGTGGACGAGATGCTGTCGGAGTACACCTATCCTCCTACCTCAAACATAGTGAGGGAGCGCAATGCTCTCAACTCCCGGTACGCGATGACGGGGAGGGATCCCGGCTGCAACCCCGCTGTATCGTGCTACCCATGAGCACCCCGGCAGTGCACCACCGAACAACCCGCCATACACACCCCGAGTGTTGTGCCACTACCCATGCGGTGAAACACGTTGTATGCGGGCCTATGTTGCTTGGCGAGCTCAACAATAATGGAGTCTAATCGCCAAAGATGCAATCATGCGATGGTGCAAGATGCTACTGATGTCATACCGAACATAGCCTCCTCCATATGTGTGTGCCCAAAAGGTAAACGCATATATATAACCATGATATAAACAGCATAAATCCAAAGACATCACATATAACAATGATGTAAGTATCATGAATCCAAGAGCATGTATCACACATGTAAAGCAACTAATCCAGTAGAGTATAGCACTACAGATATCCATCTCTATGAACATATATACACATGGCAAGAGATAAAATATCCAATCCTGAAATAAAGCAACTAGCAGATGAAGCATGTGATAGGTATCAACTAGCTAAGACCAAGAGAAAGAATAATCTACTATCTACCACTAGTAAATATATATAAGCTAAACATATCATAAGACATTATCAAAAGATAAGTCAAAGGGTACCCGCCTGCAGGTATCGAATAAACTATAACCGGGGAAATGATAAATCTACCAATCACTAGTAAGTATATATAAACTGCACATATCATAAGACACTATCAAGAGATAAGTCAAAGGGTACCCGCCTCAAATAGAAGGTACAATCCCAAATCCGAAGTCAACGTTGAGACGCCTGTCTCGAATCAGAATCCTGCGTCAATCAACATATATATATTTTATTTAACTAAATCCAAATGAAATAGCTAAATAAAATTTCCAAAACTAAATTAGGTCAAACCCTAATCACCACAATCACAACTTACCAATTTAAATCTAATGGTCGATTAGGGTTAGTTACCTAATCCCTAATCACCAATTAGATTAGAAATCCAACGGTTGATTAGGGTTAATTACCCTAACCCTAACCATTTCATTAGATTTCTTCTACACAATTAAATCTACACACAATCAAAAACCCTAATTCAAATCTACACCTCATGTATTAACTACTCCTATACGTACCTCAATTCAGCCACTGGAATACCACGTGATCTGCTGGAACTAGGGAAATTGCTGGTGGGAATGTTACCAGAACCAAGAACAAGAAATCTCACAACCCTCATCCATTGATCCACCACTGAGGATCATCACTGCTGGAACCCAGCAATCCATAGAACCCAATAGAATGGAACAGAACCTCCTTTCTGCCCGGATCGAGCTGCTGTCAACCAAGATGTTGTCGGATGGAGGTTCTAGCAAGACAAAGATGAGCTACTGGATCAAGAACAATCCACAGCACACAAATTTGAAATCCACAGACAAATCCTCACAGGAATGAAACGGATCACAACAGAAATTAAGCAGTGATTACCTAATCTTACCTCACTGATTGAATCAAGATTGGAATCAAGCCGAAAGATTACCGATCCAGCACAACTCCTCTGGCCTCTACCTGACAACCCAAGCACAACTCATTGATCCCCTCCAATCCGTGACCTAATTCAGCCGCCAAGAAGAGAAGGTGCGTCGGTGACCTAGGGTTGTGATGAGCTCGCAGGTGATCGGGATCGGTGGCGTCGCCGGCAACACCGGGAGGAGAAAGAGATCGATGCTCTCACCTAAGACTGGAGAAGGTCATCCACGATCGGATCTGTATCGGCGTCTGCTCCCCTAGGTCGACGGCAAAGTCGAGATGGTGAAGCTTCGGCGGCGATCGAAGGCAATCGGAAAGAAGAAGAAAGGATCGGGTAGGAGAAGGGACTTGGCTGGATCTGAGCGTACTGGTCGATGCCGGCAGAAGATCACCGGAGCTCTCGGCTTGCTTCGTCCACAAGAGAGACCGAGGAAGGGAAGAAGAGAGGGGAGAAGGAAATCGGGGAGATCGGCTAAGAGAGGGGTCGGGTCGGCGCTTTTGGGGGAGAAAGGAAATAAAGAAAAAGAAAAAAAGAATTTATATAATAAACATTTCCTCACTTAAACGGGTATCCCAAACAGGCTTTATCCGAACCCGAAATTGATCCCCTCAAAACTCGTCGCACGAGCTCCGAAAATTTCCCAGAAAATTCCTAAAAATTCCGGAAAAATTCTATAAGGCTATTTTTGAAATAACCCTATTTATTTAAATTTTCCGAGATCTCACAATTTGAAATCCAATTAGGACCTTGGTCCTTTCTCACTTATAATCTCTCATATATGCATGTATATAAAATCTGAAACCAAGGTAAGAATCTTTTCAATAATAACTGAGTCTAGATAGCCAGTAATCTAGAAACCATAAACTAGAACTAAGATGCAACACATATGGCTATTCATGCTTGTTCGGACATCAAAGGATTCGAAAACAGAAATACTAACAGAATTTGAAATTGCATGCTTGTATACATATGAATTCGTTTATGCTTACTGCAATTCAAGAAAAATCTGAAATGCTACATGACTGTTCCTGTTCAGCAAATAAGCAAACAACCCATATTTGCATGCCTAAATTAAATAGCTATTATTGTTCAAGTAAACCGAAATTGTGTGCTTGGAATAGAAGAGCTGTTCTTGCTCCTTACCGTGACATCACAAAGTCTAAGCAGAAATTCTTAATGTGATACTGATCGGCCTTGATAAAACATAACCAAGAAAATCTAACTACATGTTTAAACAGCAATTATTTCATGTTATTTACACAGCATACACAATTAGACTACATGCTAAAAAAATCTACTCGGATTTTTTTTAAAGATTCATGGCAACACCAAGTCTTTACAGCGGCAAAGAATGCAAGATAGGGAAATCGAATCTGACATCTACTCCTACCGCAGGTGAGTAGTAACTTACCTAGATGTTCTCGGACTTACAACCGAAAGAGGAAGATTGTAGGGTTTTGGGTGAGCTCCAAATCTCAGTGATTCCTTTGTGTCCGCGTGTTCTCCTCGACGAGACGAGACGACTGAGAAGGTGTGAAAGCCTCCCAGAAATCTCCCTTGGTCGGCCACCGGAGAAGCCCTAGCTCTCTGTCGCGTTTCCGCCCGTGAGGAGTCGCGCCGTCGGGAGAGGAAGAGAATAGGTTTCGGGAGAAAAATTTAGCCCTCTTTTATAACTAGGTGATCCTGTCTGAGAAGCTGACCGTGAAGGAGATCCGGAAGAAGGAAACCCACCGTACTGATGAAGAATAATGTCGGTAGAACCTCGACCCGAGAAACCCAAAGTGGATCGGAAGAAAACCAGAGTCACCGAAGGAAATCTGATAAGTAGGAAGAAATCCCCGTCCAGATAGGAGAAAGTCGAACTACCAAGCTCCCGAGGCTCCCTGCGGACAAGAGACCAACCAACGCTATCGTCAGTGACCTAAGACCAGGGTGGGAATCCCTGGCTAGGCCCTCCGACGCTCAAGTTAGTGATCTCTCTTGATGTCAAGGAAGGAAGAAGAAAGAAGATGAACAGTAGCCAGAAAATTAGGGTTGTGAAAGTACACAATGATGTGAACTTACCTAACCAACGGAGAGGATTCCCCCTTTTATACCACTTCATGTAACCTCCGTAGCCATGAAGTGGACCCCGGTTTGTTAGAGTTCGTTATGAGATGACGTCAGCTGCGCACTTGCGGAAGATAATTTTTAAGGAATCTTTTTTGTACCCCAGATGTACCTTCTTTGTCGTTTAGTGCCTGTAAGACAAGCTGAAAGCATATTTCCCGCCAAAATATATATTCTCTATCATGAATTATTCTATTCAATATATTCATGTATGATTCTTCTTCATGTGACTTCTATTTGTATCTTTGTTGTGTCAAAAAATAATATTTTATTCAACATGTTTCTAAGGTATTCATTGAAGGAACTGTGTGGGTTCTTTGCTCGAAAGAACCCTCTTGACCGATATTGGCCTATCTTTGCTCTGGAGTATGTCTCGGTCGTTATTGGCCTACCTTCATACGGCAGGCATGTATCGACCGATATTGGCCTACCTTCGTTCGGCAGGCATGTATCGGACGATATTGGTCTATCTTTGCTCTGGAGTATATCTCGGTCGTTATTGGCTTACCTTCATACGGCAGGCATGTATCGACCGATATTGGCCTACCTTCGTTCGGCAGGCATGTATCGACCGATATTGGCCTACCTTTGTTCCGAAAGTATGTCTCGGCCGTTATTGGCCTACCTTCATACAGCAGGCATGTATCGACCGATATTGGCCTACCTTCGTTCGGCAGGCATGTATCGCCCGATATTGGTCTATCTTTGTTCTGGAGGTATGTCCCGACCAATATTGGCTTACCTTCATACGACAGGCATGTATCGACTGATATTGGCTTACCTTTGTTCTGAAAGTATGTTTCGGCCGTTATTGGCCTACCTCATTTGACTCTTTCTTCCTTTTCTTTCCTCATCTAAAGAGCCATAAAACCTAACCCATATCACTAGGTATTCTATTAACCATAACCATATAAATATATTTCACCCCTTATCTGATTAGTAACGACTGCTTGCCCACTTGGTCAGCCGGATTCGCTTAAGACATTGGTTCGGCCGGAGGTCACGAGTTCGAATCTCGGCTTGGACATTTTTTTGTCGAAACTTCTTTCGTTTAGTAAAAATACCAAACAACCTCAAAAAATTACATAAAAATACTCTAAAAATTTATAAAAATCTCTAGAATATTTCTATAGCATTTTTAATATTTTTAAATTACTTTTAGGACTCAAATTGAGGAAATTTGGGTTGTTACACTACCCTCCTTATATAGGAGGTTCGGGGCGCCTGAATCCTTTCGGGCACCCTGAATATGACGTAGCCGAGCCAACCAGGGATCTCCATGCGGCGAAGTGACGTTTGGGGATAAAATTCACCTCCGGGCGCCCAAACCCTTGTTTTCCAGCGGTTTCCTTCCTGCAAGAAAACATTAGTCCGAGAAAAATATATATCCTACAAAATAGAGTGTTAGCCCAGTTTATCATCAAATAAAATATTAATTAGATTCTGTCTTCTCGAGATCAAAATCTAGTCATGATCTCGACTTAGATATCTGAAATGGATCTAAGTCGGATCGACGCCTAATGTTCCCTTCTCAGGAACGGCCCTCACAGTCACTGCCCTCCAGTGACTTTCCTTCACTTACCTGCCAGACGTCCGGTCATCCCTTTGACCCATCTGGACTTTGTGCCAGCTATCCGGTCAGCCCGTCGACCTAGCTGGATTTCGTGCTAAACGTTTGGTCAGCCCGTCGACCCGTTTGGACTTCGTGCCAGCTATTTGGTCGGCCCGTCGACCTAGCTGGACTTCTCCTACACACTCGATCAGAGTGTTAGATAACAACGAAACTAACTTAACCTATTTTGTCATTCATCAAAACTTGAGTTAGACCGTTAGTGCTAACCGCGCCAACAATCTCCTCCTTTTTGATGCAATGACAACCTGATTAAGTTAGTGAAAAATATGCAAGTAAAAACAAGCATAAGATTGTTAAGTTAGCTTTTAAATTTTGTTGTTTTTGTTGGTTGTTAAACTAACTTAAACCACCTAACCCTCCCCCTTTGGCATTCATCAAAAAATTAACATAGAACAAATTATAATTAAAAATGCACGGAAATTTAGAAAAGTCTAGAAATGTAAGTCAGATTATTTCGGGGGAGCTTATAGAAAGATGTGTTTTTCAAAAATAGTTAACTTTAAAACAGGACTTGAAAATACTTAACTTTAAAATTTGTTATTTTAATTTTTCAAAAAAATTGGAAATTTTTTCAAATACAGTATTCTTATAAAGAGATAATAGAGCTAAGGCCAATTTTCAAATCAAAACTGAATCCAATTAAGTGAATTTTGTTTTCAAACCTAAATTTGTAACTTCTAATTTTAAAATAAATCCCCAAAGATATGTTTTTAAATCCAAGTAGAATATAATTTTCAAAATGAGGAGTTCAATTTACAAACCTGAATAAAGTATATTTTTCAAAACCAACTTTTTAAAACTAAGTTTGGAATGGCTTAAATTTCAAAACTAAGTTTAAAGTTCGAAAAATAAAGCTAATTTTCAAACCTAAGTTTAAACAAGTAAATTAAGTAAGTTTAACTTTCAAAACTAAGTTTGAAAAATCCAAAAGAAATTTAAAACACTTAGTTAGTGTTAAATTGATTTAAAAAGAGATATTTTTCAAAATTAATTTTAAAATAGATATAAAGACAATTAATCCTCCCCCTGAACCTGACATTACAAAATCTGTCTAACCAGTTAGCTACTTACTGACTATTAGAGGATAGCAGCTTTCACTTGGTTAGTCAAGTTAAGTCTAATTGTAATTAGTTAGTGTTTGACTAAACTGAATGACTTAACCTAATTAATGTCTGTTTGGTATTTAATGCCCAGACTTATGTCGATGCACTGAAATAAGCATCTTAAGTTCAGGCAATTTGCCTATGTATCTCACCCCTTTCTATGTTCGACAACCACAAATATGGGAATCCTAGGGTGTTGGTGAGATGCTCAAGTACTAGCCCTAGGGGAACATGCTTTCTAAGGAATTGTTCTAGTCTAAGGCTAAAACTGATTTAAAATTCTAGAAATGGAAGATTTAAAAAAAAAATTATCCTAGCATTTGAAAATATTATTTTTGAAAATAGTTTTTACAATTTTAGTATCCTAGTCTATTAAACACATCCCTAATTTTCTACGCAGACTGCTAAATTCACTTTTAGGGAGGGGTTTGGTAAATATGTCAGCTAAATTAGATTTGGACTCAATATACTTGAGTTCAATGCCTCTTTTAGTGACATGATCCCTGATAAAGTGGTGCCTAATTTCAATGTGTTTGGTTCTGGAATGATGCATAAGATTTTTTGTTAAATTAATTGAGCTAATATTATCAATTAATACTTTTACATTTGTAAGGTTTAAGTTAAAGTCTTTTAAAGTGTGCATCATCCATAATAGTTGGGCAACACATTCTCCTATGGCTATATATTCTGACTCAGTTGTAGACAGAGCAACACAGTGTTGCTTTCTACTAAACAAGCCGATAAGTGATGGACCTAGTAATTGACATCCACCACTTGTGCTCTTGCGGTCTAATTTTCACCCAACATAATATGAGTTAGAATACCCTATTAATTCAAAAGTGTTGGTTCTAGGATATCAAATTCCTACACTTGTTGTTCCTTTAAGGTATCTAAAGATTCTTTTGACTTGAGTCAAATGAGATTCTTTAGCACAGATTTGGTATCTAGCACACATACTCACTACAAATAAAATATCGGGTCGACTTGCAGTTAAGTACAATAGGCTACCCATGACACTCCTATAGTATTTTAAGTCGATTGATTTTCCATTTGGGTTGTCGTCTAGAGTTTTGTTTGGATTCCTCAAATTTTACATTAGTGGTTTCTTCAATTCTTAATGTAACCTTATTATATATGTTAGGATCCTTCGTACGGCTAGAGAGGGGGGTGTGAATAGCCGACCCCAAACTTTCGCGTTTCTTCCTACGATTAGGTTAGTTGCAGCGGAAATACAAAGAAGAAACTAAGGATAAGAAAGCAAACCTCAAACGCAAGGATGTAACGAGGTTCGGAGATTAGGGCTCCTACTCCTCGGCGTGTCCGTAAGGTGGACGAGTCCAGTCAATCCGTCGGTGGATGAGTCCCCGGAGAACCGGCTAATACAATATACTCCTTGTGGGTGGAGAAACCTCGCCACAAACGTTTGCAACAGCAAACAAAGAGTACAAGAACAAAGAGTAAGCAAGAAATACAATAAGAATACACAAGCACTCTACCAATCTTGCTTTCTCATCGACTGGAGTCCGGATGAAGCAGCAGCTTCAAAAACTCTAACAGCAGCAGCTGTTCCAGTCGGGGAAGCTCACGCGAAGCTTTGGACGAGCTCGACAAAACTCAAGCACAGCAGCACTTAGCAACAGGAAGGAGGAAGAAGAAGTTCAACAGTAGCTTCTCAACCTCTTTTATAACCTGCGAAGAAGACAGAAGAAACTAGCCGTTGCGTCGCAACGGCTAGAACCCTGATCGGTCTGTGGACCGATCAGGGAAGAGGCCTTTGCTTCTGTTCCGTCCCTGATTGGTCCACAGACCGATCAGGGAACTTCCTGATCGGTCGGGGCCCGTGGAAGTGTCAGTGTCCGTCGATCGGTCCATGGACCGATCAGAAGTCCGGATCAGTGGTCAATACCTTCTCGAGCATGGGGACGATCATTAGGCTGATCGGTCCCCGACCGATCAGCCCCTCCCGGCCTTCCTCCTTCGATCGACCTCTGATCGGTCACCAGATCGGTTCACACGATATATGTATTCTTGATCGGTCACCGACCGATCGAGAATATTCAGATATCTGGATCGATCACGGATCGATCCAACTCATGGTTTTCGCCCAAACCAAGTTCAAACCAACATCCGGTCAATCTTGACTGTTGGTACATCATGCTTAGCATCCGTCAGTCCCTTGACCTGCTAAGACTCTCCACCAAGTGTCGGTCAATCCCTTTGACCCACTTGGACTTTCCTCTTCGTGCCAAGTATCGATCACTCCCTTGATCTACTTGGACTTCCCAACACCGGATGTCCGATCACCCTTGATCCATCTGGATTTTCCTTGCTTCACTCAACGGGACTTTCACCTAGCTTCACTCACTAGGGTTTTCACAGCTTCACTCACGGATTTCCAATCGCTGGCTTCACTCACGGGACTTCCAACTGGCTTCACTCACCGGACTTTCCAACTGCCTTCACTCACCAGGACTTCCACTTTCACCTAGCTTCACTCACTAGGATTTTCACCGCCTCACTTCATTCACCAGGCTTCCTCACGGGACTTCTCCATTGCTGCTTCACTCACCGGACTTTCCATTGCTGGCTTCACTCACGGGACTTCTCACCTTGCCCAGCTTCACTCACTGGACTTTCACCACGCCTAACATCCAGTTAGGACTTTCCCTTGCCTCACCTCCAGTGACTTCTCCTAACCTTCACTCAGGACTTTCCACACGCCTAACATCCAGTTAGGACTTTCCCTTTGGCTTCACTCACCAGACTTTCCCTCGTGCCAAGCTCCTGCTTGGACTTCTCGTGCAAGTCTCCATACTTGGACTTTTCGATGCCAAGTCTCCATACTTGGACTTTTCCATGCCAAGTCTCCATACTTGGACTTTTCGCATGCCAAGCTCCCTGCTTGGACCTTTCCAGTGCCAAGTCTCCATACTTGGACTTTTCAGGTCAACCAGGTCAACCTTGACCTACGGTTACACCAATAATCTCCCAAACATCTATTCTTGTCCCATATCAAGAATAGAACTCCCTCACGAGTGTCAAACATCAACATGCAACTCAACTAGGTCAACCTTGACCTAAAGTTGCATCAACAATCTTCCCAAGTCAAACATCAAAATACAACTCGAGTCAAGTCAACTTGAGTCGGGTCAACCAGGTCAACCTTGACCTAAGGTTGCACCAACAATCTCCCCCTTTTTGATGTTTGACAAAATCATAATCAAGTTAGGTTAACCCGATAACCTAACTTAGGTTTTCCAACCATCTTCCAATGTCCAATGTTCTTTCCTTGAACATTCTCCCCTTAGGTTAACCCGATAACCTAACTTGGGTTCTCCAATAATTCTCCCCCTTTTTGACATCAAAAGAATTCCAATGTTCTTCCTCGAACATTCCTTGACATTCTTCCCTAGCTTAGGTTAAACCGATAACCTAACTTGGGTTCTCCAATAACTCTCCAATGAGCACTCTCCCTTTGACACATCAAAAGAAAAGGAGAGTATCAAGGTCAAGAGTTTCTTCCTAATGAAAGTCCCATACCTTTCATTGAAACTCTTAATTTCCCCTTGATACTAAACTCAACAATCAACTTAGTGATAATCTCATATCACTAATCCTTAAAATCTTAAGGAGTAAAAACTCCCCCTAAAAGCCAACTCCCCCTTGACCATTGCACCAACAATGTCTTTGGGAGTTCCAAACCTTTAGAAATCTACAAAAACCCAACTTCCAGCTGAAATTTCAGACCAACAGCTGAAATCAGAAACTGGCACGCTCTGATCGGTCCCCAGACCGATCAGAAACCCCATGGATCGGTCCCCAGACCGATCAGGCCTTCACCAGATCGCACCATGCTCCCATCTTATTGGATCGGTCTGCAGACCGATCCATGCTTCACTGGATCGGTCCGCAGACCGATCAGGACTTACCTGGATCGGTCCCCAGACCGATCCAGACTCTGATAGGCAGATTTCTGAAATTTCCTTCCCGAAATTCAGAAACTCCTAGAAAATTCCAGAAAATTCGAAAAAATGTGAAATTCTGAGGATACATTCCTCATAACATATACTACCATGGAAAAATAGTTTTCTATGAAAGTAGTTTCCATTTTTCAATCTTGATACAAAGTTCAAAAACTTTGAAAAAGTTCAAGTTTAACTCAACTTTGTATCACAATGTTCAATGATGAATGCTATCACTAGGAAAGCTTCATCAAGGTTTTTCAAATCAATTTTAAAATGCTTTTAAAACCATTTGAATTTAGGACCATAATCTTAGGGCTATATGCACATAACTTGTACACAAGCTTTCCCTATGATCCTCCATATCTTGAATTAGGCTCATCTAGGTACAAGAACTATGCACCTTGATCCTAATTCATGATCCTAATATCTCACACACATCTAAAGTGTATCAAGCACATCCATGTCAATTTTGATGTGAGATATGGGTTTAGGTATCTTAGGCTAAGGTCTCATGCATTTTCTAAACACAAATTTGATCTCAATATCAAAATATGTTTTTCATCCTTAAATCAATTCAATTGATTATTAATGCAAGAGATGATGACATGGCATAAAATGGTATCATAAATGAGAACATGTGCCAATGTCATGATGTCATGGCATAAAGTTTGAAACTAAACTAACACATGACATATAAACTAGCCTAAGTATTATCATGACATTTCAAATGATAATAAAATAAATATGATGTCATGGCATGGCATATGGCAACCAATCATGGCAAGTTAGCTCAAATAAAATACCTAAATCCGTATCTAAGTATCCTTAGCCTTAGCTAACTTAAAATCTAACCCTAGATTGCCCATATATCCCTAAGAGAAAACCAAAATCCCAATTATGGTATTTCTCTAGGTTTTCCTCAAATTGTGCCAATTAAAATCATTCTTTTCCATAATGGCACATTTTACTCTTTAAGGAGTAAATAATAATTCTTTTTCATTTCCAAAGGTTATCAAGACCTTGAAAATGCTCCTTGAGTGTCAATTTCCTCAAAGTTGGGTTAACTACCCTTCTAATTGGAGTTGACACTCTCTAACCCATCTATGGGGTAGAGAAGATGCTCCTAGGAACCCAATACCTATTAGAGCTCATTGGGTTCACTAAATATTCACTAGGGATGACTTCCTAGCAACTCTCCTAATGACCCTCTTAGGCTTTAAAGCCTTGGTCATTTGGGACTCATCAAGATCAACTCTAGGGGTGACTCCTTGTGACCTTGGTGGTGGTCTTCCTAGCCCTAGGTTTTGTTCCATAATTGAATGGAACATTATGATAAGTGGGCTTGACCACTTGGGACTTAGGTTTGTGACCCAAACCCTTTTGTCCTTGGACATTGGTTTTGACCCTTAAACCCTAGAGATGACTTCTCCAAGTTCTTAAGAGCCTTTTCCAAAGTATCAAGTCTTGACCTCAAGACTTGATTCTCCTTCTCTAATACCTCAATTTTTGATTTGTCATTTTTCTTTGAGGCATTCCTAGGCATGTGTCTAGTTGATTTGGGATTCCTACCTAGGTTCTCCTTAACCTTAGATGAGGTAATTCTAGGGTTGGCTTTCCTAGGGTTATCCTTATCTAGGCTCACATGTTTGGCACCTAAGCATGTGTATTGATTTCTAATGTTATCATGCTTATCATTATTGACTAGTGCAATAAAATTTCTAGCATGTATCTTACTAGTATTGCACGAATGAGACTTAAATGATACCTTAGGGTTTGCCTTAGCTCCCCCTATAGAAGTGCTCGGTTTCTTGCCCTTGTGAGGTTGCCTCCCCCTCGGACAATGACTCCGATAATGTCCCCTTCGCTTGCATTGGAAGCACACCACGTGCTCCTTGCCCTTGCGTGTCGGGACTCCGGCTACCTTGACCTTTGGCGCCGGTGGAGTCTTCCTTACCCTCTTTGGACACTTACTCTTGTAGTGCCCAAATTCCCTACACTCAAAGCATATTATATGTAATTTAATTGAACTTAAATTGCTTGAGTTACCTAGGGTTGAGGGTGGAGATGAGCTTTCTTCTTCAACCCTTCCGGAGGTGGAAACTTCCTCTTCTTGCTCCGAACTTGAGCAAGAGGAACTCTCCTCCTCTTCTTCCTTGGATGTTGAGTAGCCCTCAACTCCCAATTCGCTCCCTCCATGATGTGAGCTACTTGGCTCACTAGGCTCCTCTTCATGGCTTGAAGTGGAGCTCTCCTCATGGTACTTGGCCAAGTTATCCCACAATTCCTTGGCATTGTTGTATTTACCTATCTTACACAAAATATTAGTAGGTAATGAAAATTCAATTGTTTTAGTTACCTCATTGTTGATCGTGGATTGGTGGACTTGTTCCTTCGTCCACTTGTTCTTCTCTAGAGGCTTTCCTTCTTTATCCATTGGAGGAGAAAACCCTTCTTGTACACAAAACCAGTTCAACATATTAGTCCTAAGAAAATACATCATCCTTACCTTCCAATATGCGAAGTTGTCGTTGTAGAAGGGTGGAATGGTGATGTCTTCTCCGAATTGATCCATCTCTAGCTTGTGCTCCCACGGGTGTGAATCCGATGAAGAGCAACCTCGCTCTGATACCACTTGTTAGGATCCTTCGTACGGCTAGAGAGGGGGGTGTGAATAGCCGACCCCAAACTTTCGCGTTTCTTCCTACGATTAGGTTAGTTGCAGCGGAAATACAAAGAAGAAACTAAGGATAAGAAAGCAAACCTCAAACGCAAGGATGTAACGAGGTTCGGAGATTAGGGCTCCTACTCCTCGGCGTGTCCGTAAGGTGGACGAGTCCAGTCAATCCGTCGGTGGATGAGTCCCCGGAGAACCGGCTAATACAATATACTCCTTGTGGGTGGAGAAACCTCGCCACAAACGTTTGCAACAGCAAACAAAGAGTACAAGAACAAAGAGTAAGCAAGAAATACAATAAGAATACACAAGCACTCTACCAATCTTGCTTTCTCGTCGACTGGAGTCCGGATGAAGCAGCAACTACTATAACAGCAGGATGTTCCGGTCGAGAAGCTCACGCGAAGCTTTGGACGAGCTCGACAAAACTCAAGTACGGCCAAGCAAGGGAAGGAGGAAGAAGAAGCAACAGTGGCTTCTCAACCTCTTTTATAACTGCGAAGAAGGCGAAGAAACTAGCGTTGCGTCGCAGCAGCTAGAACTCGATCGATGCGTGGACCGATCGGGAAAAACCTTGTTGGTCACGCCCCATTGGTCCACGACCGATCGAGAACTTCTGATCGATGCGGGGACCGATCGGGGAAAAGCTTTACATTCCGTCCTGATCGGTCCATGGACCGATCGAAACCTCTGATCGGTCCATAGCCGATCAAACTCTGATCGATGCCGGGACCGATCGGGCTTTATCTTGATCGGTCCCGACCGATCAGCCCCTCGCGCCTCGCTCTGTTCAACCGATCGACTCGATCGGTCACGGACCTATCGGTTATCACACGATATACTCGATGTATTCGATCGGTCACCGAACCGTCGAGAATATTCATGATATCTTTGGATCGATCACGGATCGATCCAGATGGTTTTCGCCCAAACCAAGTTCAAACCAACATCCGGTCAATCTTGACTGTTGGTACATCATGCTTAGCATCCGGTCAGTCCCTTGACCTGCTAAGACTCTCCACCAAGTGTCCGGTCAATCCCTTTGACCCACTTGGACTTTCCTCTTCGTGCCAAGTATCGATCACTCCCTTGATCTACTTGGACTTCCCAACACCGGATGTCCGATCACCCTTGATCCATCTGGATTTTCCCTTGCCTGGCTTCACTCACCAGGACTTTCACCTAGCTTCACTCACTAGGGTTTTCACCTGGCTTCACTCACCAGGATTTCCAATCTGCCTGGCTTCACTCACCAGGACTTCCAAACTGCCTGGCTTCACTCACCAGGACTTTCCAATGCCTGCCTCACCAGGACTTCCACTTTCACCTAGCTTCACTCACTAGGATTTTCACCGCTTCCTCACGATTTCCATTGCTGGCTTCACTCACGGGACTTCTCCTTGCTGGCTTCACTCACCAGGACTTTCCCGACTGCCTGGCTTCACTCACCAGGACTTCTCCGACTGCCTGGCTTCACTCACCAGGACTTTCCACACTGCCTAACATCCCAGTTAGGACTTTCCCACTGCCTGGCTTCACTCACCAGGACTTCTCCGACTGCCTGGCTTCACTCACCAGGACTTTCCACACTGCCTAACATCCCAGTTAGGACTTTCCCACTGCCTGGCTTCACTCACCAGGACTTTCCCTCGTGCCAAGCTCCCTGCTTGGACTTCTCCGTGCCAAGTCTCCATACTTGGACTTTTCCAGTGCCAAGTCTCCATACTTGGACTTTTCCCGTGCCAAGTCTCCATACTTGGACTTTTCGCATGCCAAGCTCCCTGCTTGGACCTTTCCAGTGCCAAGTCTCCATACTTGGACTTTTCAGGTCAACCAGGTCAACCTTGACCTACGGTTACACCAATAATCTCCCAAACATCTATTCTTGTCCCATATCAAGAATAGAACTCCCTCACGAGTGTCAAACATCAACATGCAACTCAACTAGGTCAACCTTGACCTAAAGTTGCATCAACAATCTTCCCAAGTCAAACATCAAAATACAACTCGAGTCAAGTCAACTTGAGTCGGGTCAACCAGGTCAACCTTGACCTAAGGTTGCACCAACAATATATTCTATATCCCCTACTGTTTAGGGAGTATCCTACAAAGATTCCATTTTCCACTTTAGAGGTGAATTTTCCTAAGTGTTCTCTTATGTTTAAGATAAAGGCTGGGCACCCAAATACTTTAAAATAATTTATATTGGGTTGCTTATTATAATATATTTCGAAAAAGGTTTTGTTGTGTATTTTATTTAGTGTTGTTCTATTTTGCACATAGCAGGCTGTACTGACAGCTTTTGCCCAAAAGTACTTGGATAAATTATATTCATTCAGCATAGTTCTAGAGGCTTCAAGTAAAGTTCTATTTTTTCTTTCTACTATTCCATTTTGTTGGGGAGTTTCAGGACATGAGAATTCGTGATGATATCCATTTTTAAGACAAAATTCATTAAAGTTATGATTTTTAAATTCTCCCCGATTGTCACTCCTAATTCTTTTAATTTTAAGGTCTTTTTCATTTCAACTTGTTTGCAAAAGTTTGTAAAAATTTCAAAAGTTTCATCCTTATTTTTTAAGAATTTTATCCAAGTGAACCTAGAATAGTCGTCTATTATTACTAGGCAATATAAGCTGTCATTTATTGATTTAACCCCATGAAAGTCAAATAAGTCTAGGTGTAGAAGTTCTAGAATTGAATTGGTTTGAGTTTGATTAGTTGGTTTGTGAGTAGACTTTGTTTGTTTACCTTGTTGACAAGCATTACATATTGTTGAGTCTAAGTTCGGTAATTTTGGTAAACCTCTAACTAATCCATTTAATTTACTTATATTTCTGAAATTAGTGTGTGACATTCTTCTATGCCATAACCAATTTTCTTCTTTTTATGTTAAATAACACTTAATTGAAGAAGTGGTTAAGTTAATAGCATAGACATTATCTTTTCTAAACCCTTTTAGACTTATCGTAGGATCATCTAGGTGTTTGATTAAGCATTCTGAAGATAAGAACCTAACCTTATACCTAGTGTCCCACAATTGACTGCACTTAGGAGATTATACTTGAAATTTTCAACAAGTAAAATATTTGTAATAGTGATGTCAATTTAAGCTCAATATTACCTATACCAATTACCTTGAGTTTGCCATTGTTTCCAAAGGCAATTGTTCCTAAACTTTTGTAGGTAAGTTGAGTGAATTTGGTGTGCTCTCCAGTCATATGTTTGGAGCAACCACTGTCCAAGATCCACTTGGTTTCCTACAATAGGTAGGAATTGAGGGTTAGTCTATGTTTTGATTTTGTTTAGGTAAGACAAATAGTAAAATAATCATTATAATAATAATAATAATAATTATTATTATTATTATTATTATTTATTATTATTATTATTATTATTATTATTTATTATTATTATTATTATTTTATTTTATTTTATTTTATTTCATTTCATTTTAATTTTAATTTAATTTAATTTAATTTAATCTAATCTAATTTAATCTAATTTAATTTAATTTAAATTTAATTTAATTGAATTTAATTTAATTTAATTTTAACTTAATTTAATTTTAGTTTAATTTAATTTAATTTAATTTAATTTAATTTAATTTAATTTAATCTAATTTTAATTTAATTTTAATTTAATTTTATTTAATTGAATCCTTAGTCATCTCACTCGATCTACGTTTTCAATCAGGGAATCCTATAATTTTGTAAGATGAATTAGGTTCAGTTTTAGGGTTTGGTTTAACTTTGTGTTAGATTAAGGTTTAGCTTTGGGCTCAACAAATAGGCATTCTCTGGATAAACTTCTGGGCTATGGTGAGTCACTTGGACATCATTAGAGTAATCATGCCTTCAAGGTTTTCTAAATAGTCTTATCCATTGAACTTAATACAAAACCTTGATCTAACTGGTTAGGATCCATAAAGGGTAGCTTCGGTTAGTTTCACTTAGCCAAATGCACCAGGTTGAAACTATATCTTCCTAGACATGCATAGACTAAGCTTCCCTAACGTACTATCATCCAACACTTTACCAGTACCATAAATCAAGTTAAACTTGATCCCTTTCTAACTAGTCCTAATTACCCTGCCAGGTAGCTTAGTTTGGGTTACCCTGTTGGGTAGGTTAGTTTCGGAGGTGCCAGCTATTCTAGAGTCTCCCCTTGAATTATTGGCCTTTATTTTTTATTTTTAGTTCTTGGTTTATGTCTGTTCTTTTTATAGTTATAATTGACTTGATGATATATTCTAAGTCTTGGTGGGTTTTAAAATATTTAGATTTTGAATTTGTTGGTCTAGGTTTGTATTTTGGTTTTTGATTTGATTTATTTAATTTTACATAATATATTTTTCTTTGGGTATGTAGTATTAGTTAAGTCCTACTTGCGTGGTTAAGCACGCTTTCGGAACCCAAGCTTTACTTGATTGTTTGTGTTGGGTTATTAACAATTTAAATGTTTTATTTAAACTTGACTTGTAGCCAAGTCCAGTTTTGTTGTAGATTACTTTTTGATTATTTAAAATTAGATCTAAATTCTTAGATCTTGTTGTAAATTTTTTTAAGAGATCTTTTAATTTATTAATTTCTATTTTTAGTGATAAATTTTCCTCCTCAAGTGTTAGGTCTTGAGTTGGATTTGGATTTTTGATTTACTCCTTGAGATTTTGATTCTCTTCAAGGAGCAATTTGTTTTCTTTTTCTAATGTAATTAATTTACTATTTAGACATGCAATAATTTTAAAGAATTTTTTATTCAAATTAAAGTTTACCTCGTCGGGACCTTCGGAAACGAGTACGAACTCGTGGCTCGATTCGTGTTCGGACCTGTCTTCCAATTCGTCCTCCGACTCTGCTTCGAGGGCCATCAGCGAGAGGTGGCTCTGGTGCTTCTGATTTTCGGCCTCCGATTCGTTTGAGGAAGAGTCGTCCCAAATTGCTTTGAGAGCCTTCTACATGGATGTCTTTGTCTTGTCCCACTTCAGTTTCGGACACTCGTTCTTGTAGTGGCCCTTCTTGTTGCATCCGAAACAGGTCACGTTCCTAGGTTCGTTTGGGGAGTTGATCTTTTGCAGGTCCTTCTTGTTGAAGCTTTTCTTTCTCCTGGTGAACATTTTCCTTACCAGGTTCACCAGGTATTCTTCATCTTCAGAGTCCTGGTCAGACTCATCCTCAACCTCAGGCTTGTTTTTCATCCTTTCCTTGGATGAACCTGCAAACAAACCTACACCTTTCTCGGTCTCGACGTTAGTTTACTCGTGTAATTCTAATTCATAAAATAATTCATCTAATTTTAATTTAGATAAATTTTTGGAAATTTTTGTAATGACCCAATTTTCCTCATTAGGAGTTCTAAAAGTTCTTAAAAATATTTATAAATATTCTAGAAATATTCTAGAAATATTCTAGAGATTTTTAGAAATTTTTAGAGTATTTTTTTGTAATTTTTGGAGGTCGTTTGGTATTTTTACTAAACAAAGGAAGTTTCGACAAAAAATGTCCAAGCCGAGAATTGAACCCATGACCTTTGACTCGGTCAAAACCCGGCTGACCAGGTGTGCAAACGGATTTTTCTATTTAGAAAAGGTAGCAAATTTATTTAAGATAGTTAACAGAATATTGGATTATAAAAGGGATAAGTTGATCTTGGATTTGTTTGTTTAGAAAAGGTAGCGAATTTATTTAAGATAGTTAACAGAATATTATAAAAGGGATAAGTTGATGTTGGATTTGTTTGTTTAGAAAAAGTAGCAAATTTATTTAAGATAATTAACAGAATATTGGATTATAAAAGGGATAAGTTGATGTTGGATTTGTCTGTTTAGAAAAGATAGCAAATTTATTTAAGGAGTTAACAGAAATATTAAGTTATAAAAAGGGAGAACTTAGGGATTATTTTCCAAAACCTAAACCTCTCCTCTCCTTTTCTCTCCCGACAGCACAACATCTCCTGTTTGGGCGAAGGAAAAACAAGGGGGGATCTAGGGTTCCTCTCCGGCGGCCGGCCAAGGGAGGTTTCCGCGAGATCTTCACATGGTTGTGATCCTCTCGTCAAGGGGAAACCGTGAGCACGAAGGAGGGGTCGAAGCTTGCAATTCCCGCAAACCCTAGAAGTTTTCTTTCTGATTGTAAGCCCAAGAATGAAAAGGTAAGTGCTTCTCACCTGCAGTAGGAGTAGTTTCGGACCTTTGTTCTTCTTGAATTCGAAGCATAAGAAGCGCTTATAGTGCAGATTTTTAATTAAGCCTATAGTACAGATTTTAATTAAGCTTATAGTGCAGATTTTTATGTAGGCTTATAGTGCAGATTTTAATTAAGCTTATAGTGCAAATTTTTAATTAAGCCTATAGTGCAGGTTTTAATTAAGCTTATAGTGCAGATTTTTAATTAAGCCTATAGTGCAGATTTTAATTAAGCTTATAGTGCAGATTTTTATGTAGGCTTATAGTGCAGATTTTAATTAAGCTTGTAGTGCAGATTTTTAATTAAGCCTATAGTGCAGATTTTTAATTAAGTTTATAGTGCAGATCTTTATGTAGGCTCATAGTGCAGATTTCTTAGAGCTTAAAATGCAGATTTCTTTAGAGCAGATTTCTTTAGAGCTTGTAGTGCAGATTTCTTAGAGCTTAAAATACAGATTTCTTTAGAGCAAATTTCTTTAGAGCTTGTAGTGCAGATTTCTTAAGAGCTTATGGTACAGACTTCTTTAAAGTTTATAGTGCAGATTTTTTGTGGAACTTGTAGTGCAGATTTTTGGTGGAATTTATAGTGCAGATTTTTTGTGGAACTTGTAGTGCAGATTTTTGGTGGAACTTATAGTGCAGTTTTTAAAGAAAAAGATTATAGTGCAATTTGGTGAAGTATTATAGTGTAGAATTTATGTTTGCATAGTATGCAGAAATAGTGTTGCATAGAATGCAGAATCTTGATTAATATAGTATGCAGAATTTTGATTAGCATAGTATGCAGATTTTTGTTTATGCATTTCAAAGTTAGAATTTGTTTAAACATTTCATTTTTTAAAGAAGCATTCTTTTATTAGAAGTATTAACAAGTGTAAGAAAGATAAAGAAAAGAAAGAGAAAGGGCAAGGCCTTAAGTAAATCTCAAAGTCAAGACTTTAAGGATTTTGGCACACAAGGTGCTTAAAGAAAATACTGAGGCATTATATATTAGAAGTGATAAAAGATAACAAGTATTTTACTTTATTTAAGAGGCTAGTACCCGACTTCCGAGGTTGTCGTTAAACAAATCCAGGTGTCCAATTCCGAGGTCTTGGCCCTGGTAGACCGAGGTCTGCTCTTTTAGGATTGGTGGCTCGCTACCCCAACCTATTAGGGAACGCGCATAAGATGGTACTACGCCTGGGCCCAAGAAGAAAGTTGATTATTATTTTGAAGTATTAAAGTATAAGTTTTCAAACAAAAGAAATAAGCTTCACATAAGTTTAAAATTCAGCAAGATTATGCTAGCATGATTGTATAGATTTGTTTTACACTTTTAGCATTTCAGTATGTTTCTTTTGCTTGTAGATGAGCATGAGTAGTTTTCCTTTTGAGCATTCAGCTCTTAGATTTCAGTATATTCACATGCATATTCGAGTTTTGTGAGTTAGATAGCGCTTACTAAGAAATTTTGTTTATAGATGCATTTTCCTCTTACTGCAGATAAAGGAAAGGAAAAGTTATAGCAAAGGAAGGCGACAAGGAGGTGCGGATGGATGTGTGATGCCTGGACTATAGAAGCCTTGGGATTTAGCATAAGAATTTATTAACAAAGAGTTGAGTAGAATGTATTAGATGAGTCATTTAGTCTTCCGCTACTAGTTAATTGTATGTTTTGAGTTCTCCGAGAGTTTTAGGAATTACTATAAACATGTGTGCAATGTTAGTTAAGTAAAGTTAGTAGTCTAGTAGCGCTCCGCCCTCACAGTCCAGTAGTGAGGAGGGTGGGGTGTTACAATTTTGTAGCCATCCACTATAGATGCCCACAAATTATTACGCGGAAAAGTGTTTAACGCATACCTGATAAGATCGCGATTTTTCATTTGATGGCCTATCGCATAGAGTCCATTGAGGATGTCCTTGATCCTCGCGTGAAGCTGACTCACCGTTTCTCCTTCTTGCATTTTAATATTAAATAACTTATTTAAAAGGAGGTCACATTTTATTACCTTAGTGTCGCTAGTTCCTTCGTGTAGCTCGATTAATTTGTCCCATAACTCTTTCGTGTTTTGATGAGGTCCTACTCGGTTCAACTCTTCCTTTGTCAGTCCGCATTGTAGGGTATTGAGGGCTTTGAAGTCCGTTGACAACTTTTTCTTCATGTCCGAAGTCCACTGTTCCAGGTCCAATGGAATTCCGGAGTTGTCGACCGGCACCTTGTAGCATCTTGTGACGTTGAACCATTGGTCGAAGTCTGTCTTCGAGTAGACTTCCATCTGCTTCTTCCAATACGGAAAATCATCCCCATTGAATAGGGGAGGACGTACTGTGCTGAAACCTTCAATTTGAGATATTCTTTAACCTGCACACAAGTAAAGAAATAGACAAGGAAAATCCCAAGACTTGGTCTTGGATTAGTAGTGCAGGAAGAAATAAAAACAATATAAAAGCTGAATTGGTGTTGCACCAATTCAGATAACTTGCAACGAAAAATATTTCCAAAAAGGTAATAATACCAGTTTGGAATATTACGAAAAAACTGAAAATCGAAAAAAATGAAGAAAGGTTTCACCCCCTTGTTTGATTGGTGGTTGCACCAAATCAGAGCGGTACCTACTCTGATACCACTTGTTGGATCGAAGAGTTTCACTAGAGGGAGGGGGGGTGAATAGCGATTAAAAAAAATTATTATCTAGAGTACGCAACGGAAAAATCGAAAACAGAAAGAATGACACAAGTAGTTTTTACTTGGTTCGGAGCCTGTGTTGAATCCTACTCCAAGGCCCGCACGCAAGGGTGCTTTCCAGCGGTTTCCTTCCTGCAAGAAAATGTTAGTCCGAGGTAAATATATATCTTGCAAAATAGAGTGTTAGCCCAGTTTTGTTGAGATGTATACTAAAAGCCTAGCTTTTTGTATAAAATAAGAATCACATTGGTCAAATGTCTGCATTTATGTTAAAAGCAGTTATCCATTTAATTTGTATTATAGATAACATGATGTGTGGTGCCACACAGAAGATCATGTTATTAGTTCCTTATAAATTATAAATAGTAGCTGACAACCAAAATGGAATGGGGCAAACCATTGGAGTGGTTGTAGTGTAATTTGGTATTAGTTTATCTTAACTATAAAATTACATTGTACACTATGTGTGTATTGAGCAGGACCATTTGAGGTTATTTCTTTTTATACTGACTACATAAAAGAGCAAAACCTCTGTTATTATGGATGTGCATACTCTTAATCCCGATATAATAACAAACATGTATACTTAGTACTTATTTCTTTAATTTATCAATGGGTGAGATTTAGTTCGTTAAATCAATAGGCTCGATAAGTTGGGAAATGATATTATTTATATGGTGTGTTGTTGATTATACAAGGAAATTGTGTCCTAGTAATCTAGGTTGATGATGTCCCCTTGAGGAACTTATAAGGATTGTCATGTAAACCCTGCAGGTGGACTTAGTCTGGCATGACAATGAAGTTGAGTGGTACTACTCTCGGAGCTAGATATTAATTAAGTGAGTTGTCAGTAACTCATTTAATTAGTGGGCATTCGGTATCTTAAACACAGGGAGATTAATGCACTCATAATAAGAAGGAGCCCATAATATAATATGGGGTTGGTGCGGTAGTTCAATAATAACTCTTTAGTGGTATGAGTTATTATTGATGAACTTGAGTTGGGTGTTCGGGGCGAACACAGGAAGCTCAAGCTCATCGAGAGACCAAAACCAATTCCTCCTCTCGGTCCCTGTTGTAGCCTCTGTATATAAGCCTCGTATCCACCTTAAGCCCATCTTCTAGTCCATGATGTGGTCGGCCAAGCACATCTTGGTGTCCAAGATGTGGCCGGCCAAGCCCTTCATGGAGCCCAAGTAGGGGTCGGCTAAGCCATGCTTGGTGACCAAGCATGGGGTCGAGCAAAGTAAAAAGGAAAAGGAAGTTTTGATTAAACATAAAATTTTGTTAAAATCTTTCCTTATTTGTAGTTATCTACAATGGTTAAAAGAGAGATTTTATTTTTGTTAAAATCTTTCCTTTTTGTAGTTATCTACAATGGTTAAAAGAAAGATTTTAATTTTATTTAAAACTTTCCTTTTGTAGTCATTCATGAAGGGATTTAAAAGAGAAATTTTAATTTTAAAATTTCCTTTTATAGTCATCCTCATGGTTTTAAAATAGAGTTCTAAATTTTAAAATCTTTCCTTTTGTAGCTATCTACAAAAGATTAAAGAGAGATTTTAATTTTGTTAAAATCTTTCCTTATTTGTAGTTATCTATAATGTTTAAAAGAGATATTTTAATTTTTGATAAAACTTTTCTTTTTTGTAACCATAATTTAAAAAGAGAAATTTTAATTAATCTTTCCTTTTTTGTAGTTGTCTATATGTTTTAAAAGAGAGAGATTAATTTTAAAACTTTCCTTTATTGCCATGTACAATAGGAAATTTAGAAAAGAGAGATTTTAATTGTTGTTAAAATTTTCTTTTTTAATTGGAGGTCACAAATAAGGAAGTTTTAATTATGTTTAAAACTTTCCTTTTTTGCCATGAGCAAGGATTATAAAAGAAGAGGAGGTGATGCCTTATGGTGTAACACATATTATTATTCTCCTCTTCTCCTTGCTTGTGGTCGGCCCTCTCCTTCTCTCTTCCCTTAAGGCTGGTGGCATCTATATTACCTTCTTCCTCCTTTTCTTCCTTCTAAGGTCGGAGCTTGAAGAAGAAGAAGGAGAAGACAAGAAGTACCTAGGTGGCCGGTTGCTTGGAGGGGAAGAAGAAGAGAAGGAGTTTCCTATTTTGGCATCCCTTGGTGGCTCGAGAGTCTTGGAGACAAAGAAGGTTCAGGTGGAATTCATCTTGGTAGATCGTCGCCCACACGACGTCCAAGAGGAGGAGAGGAATACAACAGAAGATCGAGAGGTCTTTAGCTACAAAGAAAGGTATAACTAATTAATGGTTTCCACTTTGAATTAATTAGTTAGTTTTCTCTGCATGGATTCTGAAACACCAACACAAGAGACTAGCGATTTTATGTTTCGATTTCATGCTATCGATTTTGTATTTCGATTTTGTGTTTCGTTTTTGTGTTTCTATTGTGGTCTCTGTAGTTAAACCTAGGGTTACTATAAGAAGTTAAATATCCAATTTTTTTGAAAGGCTTTGTCTATGAAGTGGTGGATGATCTCATAACCAAGAAGACCTAGTGTCTCGCCATGTTTAACCTGGAAGACAATCTTTAAAATAGATATTTAATCAACTTCTGTAATATGGTTTAACTTAGGAAGATCACATCGGTTAAACTTAGAGTAAAAATGTTAAGTATCATTTCCAATCCAAGTTTAACTTCTGAAGACCAACTTGGATTAATAATGTTAAGCATCGTTTGCAATCCAAGTTTAACTTCAGTAGAGCACATGGGTAGCTAGGTTAAGTTCTGTGCTTGTACAAATTTTTGTACAAGGGAAACAGAACGGTCTTCCGAGTAGCAACCAACAAGTTTATCATCAAATAAAATATTAATTAGATTCCGTCTTCTCGAGACCGAAATCTAGTCATGATCTCGACTTAGATATCCGAAATGGATCTAAGTCGTATCGACACCTAATGTTCCCTTCCCGGGAACGCGTCCTCACAGTCACTCCCCTCCAGTGACTTACCTTCACTTACCTGCCAGACATCCGGTCAGCTCTTCGACCCGTCTGGACTTCGTGCCAGCTATCTGGTCAGCCCGTCGACCTAGCTGGACTTCGTGCCAAACGTCCGGTCAGCCTGTCGACCCGTTTGGACTTCGTGCCAGCTATTCGGTCGGCCCGTCGACCTAGCTGGGCTTCTCCTACACACTCAGTCAGAGTGTTAGATAACAATGAAACTAACTTAACCTATTTTGTCATTCATCAAAACTTGAGTTAAACCGCTAGTGCTAACCTCACCAATAGAATATATATAAAAGAAAACAAGAGCGAAGTAAAACCGTCTTCTAATGTGACGTGGGGTCGACAGACAGGATACTCCATGCAACACGACATAACTATGTGCTAACCTGAAAACAACAGGAAAAATAAGGGGTAGTGAATATAACATACTCAGTGGGTATCGAACTAACATGCATAGTAAGATATAGCTACCAGTAATAATCATGCAGTAAAATCTCCTGAACAATAAAATGTAATGCAAAACTGAACAACAGAAGAACTGTACTCACCAGGGTCTCCTATCCTGAAATAAGGGTGTGAACCTCATCAACAGATGCAAGGTCATCAGACCAAATATATAATGTCTCCTGTATGCATGTCAATCATATGCAATCACCAAAATACAGCATCCAAAATGCAGCAATCATAAACAATAAATACAATCCATGCATATGATGCAAATGACATGGTCACCCCTGACGCCAATCAGTCATCTCACACGCGATGGTGAGACCGAGTGGGTAGGGTTGTGACAACTATGCACTCTGCCATCACTACTCCTGAGTGACCAAGTGGACAGGATGTTGTCGGAGTACACCTATCCTCCTACCCCAAACAGAGTGGGGGAGCCAAAGCTCTCATCTCCCTGTGTCATAGTCAAGAGGAGGGATCTCTACCCGCTACCACGCTGTAGTCATCGCTACCCATGAGCGGACCAGCGGAACCCTGACAGAGCAAACTACAACACACGCCCTACCTGAAATACCACTAACCCATGAGTGGTTGTGTGTGTGCAGATCATGTAACTGCAATGTGCTCAACAACAATGGAGCCGACAATCGCTCAGCATGCAATCATGCAAAATGGTGCATGACACTAAAGCATGTAAATCCTAAAAAATACCAGATTCCTCATAATGTGTACCAAAAAGGAAACCAAGTCCACAACAATGATCTAGATACACATGCCAGAACATAAACCTAGGCATGCATGCCAAGTAATAAACCTAGGTACACCTGTCAGGTAATAAAACTAGGTACACATGTCAAGTGGTAAACTAGTAGCTAGACCTATATCTGGTACTGCATTATATGTCACTACTTCTATGAACAAAAGATCACATGGCAAGAATCAAGAAGACATAAGCAGAAATGCACAATAGATAACACTATAGGCATACTACGGTATCAAGTAGTGACATACCAAAGCAGATAATGACATAACCATTACTACTAGTTATAACCTACTAAGCATATCAGAATGACAATATCAAAAGAGATAAGTCAAAGGTACCCGCCTCAAAAAGAAGATCGTATCAAACTAATCCGACATCGAGGCGCTCGTCTTGAATCAGAGTCCTGCATCAATCAGTACATATATTTTATTTAGCTAAATTCATATGAATTAAATAGCTAAGTAAAATCCCCAACCTAATTAGGATCCTTCCAATCAAATCTGATTTCTGATTAATCCCTCCAAAAAAATCCTTAATCATACAACCTTATCCGAATAGGTTTATACATGAATCATCAATCAACCCATCAACGAAACAATGGAGTAAATCAACTTCCTAATCATCATAATCTCTTAATTTATTACCAATTGATCACTCATCCATAACTAATCACAACCACCTTAGATTAAGCATTCCTTAATCACCTTAGATTAGGCTAAACATAAATCCATTACCAAATTCAATAATCTATATTCCACAATCAAAATTGCATTAGATCTATGCATAACTATCACCCAAGAATCTACTAGGGTTTAGTGATTACCTCCAAGAAGACAACAAGGTAGCTGCTACAGGGGGTAATCGGATATGTCCAGCGATGAAAAGGTATTGCAAATCTGATGAAGAGGAGGCAATGAACCTCCCTGATGGAATCCCTAATGCAAGTTCCACAGAACACAACTACACTTGCTGGAAACTACTCACCTCGCACTCACCGATCGAATCAAGAAGAAAGATCAAAAAATCAATAAGACAATCTATTAACAACTTAACACAGATGTGTGTTGGTAGAGCCAGGAGCCAACGATGACCCAAGATCGGAGATAGTTGTTGGCCGATGGTAGTCGCAAGGTGGCTGCGTCTGGCGGGTGAGGCAGTAGGCAACGCTGATCAAAGCTAGGGCACAGATCTGTCGTCGCGTGGAAGAAAGGGAGAAGGCATCGGCTCCAGATGCTTGCATGAAGTGGTGGCTGCTAGGGCACCACGTCGTGCAGCGACGATCGATTAGAGCAGAAGGAAGAGATCTAGGGCACGGGTGCGCAAGGAAGAGGGTGATGGTTGGCAACGGTAATCGAAGCTAGCAACCCTGTCACCGGCTCGCGCTCTCAGCTTCCGATGATTTCTTGGTGTCTGTGACCCAAAGACAGAAGATCGAGTAGTGCTCAGGCAGCTGGTGGCTAGCATTGAGTCGTGATGGTCGACGACGATGTAGAGAGAAGAAGATGGGATCGGGTGAGGAGAAGGGAATCATCGTGAGAGGGGAAGAATCGGGGAAATGATGAGGAAACCTAGGCTTATAATTTTATACATTAGGTTAATTAAATTCAACCATATGTTGATTAATCCAATTAACTCCTACTTAAGGGGTATTCCAAACTGGCCTTATCTTATCCCAATAACCATCCCCTTAAAATGTGTCACATGACCTCCATTTAAATCTCGAAAAATTTCTAAAAATTCTCGAAAGATCAAATAAGATTATTCCTCCAATAACATTATTATTTTATTATCATTTTGTTCGGTATTTTAAACCCAGACTTTGGGCTCTAAAACCAACCTCGCCCGAGCAGCCTAGCCAGGCACCCGGGCGGTCCGAGCACCCGGGGTTGGTCCAAGCACTCGGACCAGAAAAATCATCAAGAAGCTAAGTTGGAGTGTGATCACTAGCCGAACCCACGTCAATGGTCTAGGTGTCCGGAGGAGGATAAACTTAACGGATCAAGTTTCAATGAGAGATCTGTTAGAGTGTATACTAAAAGTCTAGCTTTTTGTAAATAATTATTTTGAAATAAGAATCACATCGGTCAAATGTCTACATTTATGCTAAGTGTAGTTGTCTCAAGGAACTCTTCGGACACCAGAATCGGACTGCTAGACAAGAGGCAATGAGAAACTTAATGACATGACAGCCACCATGAAAGAGGGGACACCCGTAAGGGATCATATCCTCAAGATGATGGCTTACTTGAACGATATACAAATCCTTGGAGCTGAAATCGATGGGGAAACCCAGGTCGATATTATTCTCCAAATGCTACCCAAAAGTTTTGATCAGTTCTGCCTGAACTACAATATGAATAAAAGGATTTATTCATTGGTGGAACTACTGACAAAACTTCAGACAACATAAGGGTTATTTCGTCATAATTCTCAAATTCACTTTGCTGAAAATGTTTCTACTTCTAAGTTGATGGGCAAGAAGAAGAAAAAGAAACAAACTGGCTCGGCAAAGAAAGTGAATCGATCTCCAAGTACTGGACTTAAAGCAGGAGTAAAGAAGTCGAAGGGCAAGTGCTTTATTTGTAAGCAGTCTGGACATTAGAAGGCGAATTGTCCTCGTAGGAAAGAGAACAATAAAATTATATCTTATTCTCTAGTAGTTGAAACATATTTAGCGGTGTTATCTACCAGCACCTGGTATGTAGATATAGGAGCCACTGATCATGTCTACAATTCATTGCAGGGGTTCCAGGAAACCCGTCAACTATATGAAGGAGAGATAACCGTCTACATGGGAAATGCTACGAAAGTGGCGGCTGTTGCAGTGGAAGATGTTTACTTATCATTTGATAGGAATAGAACCTTGATTTTGAGAAATTATCTTTATGTACTAAGTTTTAGAAAGAATTTAATTTCAGTTTCTAAACTGTTTTTGAATGGATATACTGTTTCTTTTGATGACAAAGTGGTTGTCAAGAAAAATAGGGTAATTATATGTTCTGGTACATTAGTTGGTAATTTGTATACTCTAAATTCGATAACTCCCACAAAGCAACAAATGGAAGTTAATAACACATCCTCTAATTCTAATAAGAGAAAGGAACCTTCAAATATGAATCAAACATATCTTTGGCATCTAAGACTTGGTCATATTAACTTGAGTAGGATTCAAAGGCTAATAGCCGATGGACTCTTGGGTTCATTAGTGTTGGAAAACTTTCCTACTTGTGAATCTTACTTGGAAGGTAAAATGACCCAGAGACCTTTTAAGGCCAAGGGGTATAGAGCAAAAGATGTGTTGGAATTGGTTCATTTTGATTTATGTGGACTTATGACTATCCAGGTGAGAGGTGGTTTCGAATATTTTGTCTCTTTTATAGATGACTATTCGAGATATGGGTACATTTACTTGTTGCGCTGCAAGTCTGAGTGCTTTGATAAGTTCAAAGAGTACAAGGCTGATGTGGAAAAACGTCACGGTAAAAGTATCAAGACACTACGGTCTGATCGTGGTGGCGAGTACCTCTCAGGAGAGTTTAGGAATTACTTATCAGAGGTTGGGATTCAATCCCAATTGTCAGCACCTGGTACACTCCAACAGAATGGTGTGGCAGAACGAAGGAATAGGACTCTTATGGAAATGGTTAGATCGATGATGAGTTATTCAGAATTACCAAATTCATTCTGGGGATATGCTTTAGAAACGACAGTGTACATTCTGAACCTGGTACCTTCTAAATCAGTACCCTCTACTCCCATGGAATTATGGAATGGGTGTAAGCCTAGTCTGAGTCATATTTGGATATGGGGTAGTACAGCACATGTGCTGAAAGGAGATACTGATAAGTTAGAATCTCGTACAGAAGTTCGCCTATTTATAGGTTATCCTAAAGGAACGAAAGGTGGTTTGTTTTATAGTTCTAAAGATCAGAAGGTCATTGTTAGCACGAATGCTCGATTTTTAGAAGAGGACTATGTAATAAACCATAACCCCATGAGTGAAATTGTTCTAGAAGAAATGAGAGAGGACACATCTACTTTAGTACCAACAGTGCAAGATGAAATATCACAAGAAACTGCAACACGTATCACAAGTGATACACAACTACAGACAGTGTCTCGTCGTAGTGGGAGGGTTGTGAGGTAACCTGGAAGATTCATGTTTTTGGGAGAGTCATCGGACTTGATCCCAAGTAAACATGAACCTGATCCCCGAACATATGACGAAGCACTCCAAGATAAAGATGCAGCATCTTGGCAAAGAGCAATGAATTCAGAAATAGAATCTATGTATTCTAACAAAATCTAGGAGCTAGTAGAACCATCAAATAGTGTAAAAGCTATTGGATGTAAATGGATCTACAAAAGGAAAAGAGGAATAGATGGGAAGGTGGAAACCTTCAAAGCAAGGCTTGTTGTGAAGGGGTATACTCAGAAAGAGGAAATCGATTATGAGGAAACCTTTTTGCCAGTAACTATGCTTAAGTCTATCCGGATACTCTTATCTATTGTCGCTCATATGGATTATGAGGTTTGACAAATGGATGTCAAGACAGCTTTCCTTAACGGAAGTCTTGAAGAAAACATCCATATGAAGCAACCAGAGGGGTTTATTGCAAAGGGCAAAGAGCATCTAGTATGTAAGCTCAATCGGTCTATTTATGAACTGAAGCAAGCTTCAAGGTCTTGGAACATCCGATTTAATGAAGTAATCCAGTCGTATGGATTTATTCAATGTCCAGATGAGTCTTGTGTATACAAGAAGTGTGATGGAAACGTGGTGGTATTTCTTGTACTATACGTAGATGATATTTTATTAGTTGGAAACAATATCAAAGTGTTGTCGAAAGTAAGGGTATGGTTGTCCAAGCAATTCGATATGAAGGACTTGGGAGAATGTGCACATATTCTTGGGATTAAAGTAATAAGGGATCGCAAGAAAAGAATATTGTGTTTATCCCAAGCTTCATATGTAGATACGATCCTAGCTCATTTTAGCATGCAAGACTCCAAGAAAGGTTTTCTACCTTTTAGGCATGGAGTATCTTTATCTAAAGAGATGTCTCTGAAGACATCAAAAGAGATAGAAGAAATAAAGGCAGTTCCTTATGCTTCAGCTGTAGGAAGTCTAATGTATGTTATGTTATGCACGAGACCAGATATCTATTTTGTCATGGGCATGGTTAGCAGATATCAAAGTAATCCAGGACAGGGGCATTGGGTTGTTGTAAAGCATATATTAAAGTACCTGAGAAGGACTAGAGATTATATGCTAGTTTACCAAGCAGATGATTTGCTCTCTGTGGGTTACACGGATTCTGACTTCTAATTAGATAGGGACAATAGTAAGTCTACATCAGGCTATGTGTTTACTTTAGGAGGTGGAGTCATAGCATGGAGGAGTGTTAAGCAGAAATGCATTTCAGACTCAACCATGGAAGCTGAGTATGTGGCAGCCTCTGAGGCAGCCAAAGAAACTGTATGGCTCAGGAACTTCTTGATGGACTTAGATGTGATTCCTGGTTTGCCCAAAATAATCATAATTTATTGTGATAATAGTGGTGCAGTAGCAAACTCGAAGGAACCACTAGCCCATAAGGCGAGTAAACACATTGAGCGCAAGTACCACCTGATACGAGACATCGTAAAGGGAGGAGAAGTTGTTGTCGCCAAGATTATATCAGCAGATAACCTGGCAGATCCTTTCACTAAGGTCCTTCCGGCAAAAGCTTTTGATCAGCATGTTGAGAGGATGGGAATCAGATGTATGGCAGCATTTATGACAGCATAGTCTTTTAGTATAAGTGGGAGATTGTTAGAGTGTATACTAAAAGTCTAGCTTTTAGTAAACAATTATTTTGAAACAAGAATTACATTGGTCAAATGTCTATATTTATGCTAAGTGTAGTTGTCCGTTTAATTTATATTGTAGATAACATGGTGTGAGGAGACACACAGAAGTTCATGTTATTAGTTCCTTATAAATTATAAACAGTTGCTCACAACCAAGATGGAATGGGACAAACCATTGAAGCGGTTGTAGTGTAATTAGGTATTAGTTTATCTTGACTAATAAATTACACTAGTACACTATAAGTGTATTAAGCAGGACCATTTGAGGTAATTTATTTTTATACTAACTATATAAAAAAATAAAACCTCTATTATTATGGAAGTGTGTACTCTTAATCATGATATAATAACAAACACGTATATTTAATATTTATTTCTTTAATTTATCAAAGAGTGTGATTTAGCTCGTTAAATCAATAGGTCCGATAAGTTGGGAAATGATATTATTTATATGGTGTGTTGTTGATTATAGAATGAAACTGTGTCCTAGTAATCTAGGTTGATGATGTCCCCTTGAGGAGCTCATAAGGATTGTCATGTAAACCTTGCAGGTGGACTTAGTCTGACATGACGATAAGGTTGAATGGTATTACTCTTGGAGATAGATATTAATTAAGTGAGTTGTCAATAACTCATTTAATTAGTGGGCATTCAATATCTTAAACACAGGGAGACTAACACACTCATAATAAGAAGGAGCCCATATTATAATATGGGATTGGTGTGGTAGTGCAATAATAACTTATTGAGATATTATTGATGAACTTGAGTTGGGTGTTCGGAATGAACATGGGAAGCTCAAGGTCATCAAGAGACCAAAACCAATTCCTCCTCTAGGTCCCTATTGTAGCCTCTTATATAAAGTCTTATATCCACTCAAAAGCCTAGCTTCTTAAGGCCCAAGTTAGGGTCGGCCAAGCCTTGCTTGGAGACCAAGCAAGGGGTCGGCCAAGCTAAGCTTGGAGCCCAAGCTAAGGCCGGCCAAGCCTTGCTTGGTGCCCAAGCAAGGGGTCGGCCACACACAAGTAGAAAAGGAAGTTTTATTTTTTTGTAAAATCTTTCCTTTTATAGAGATCCATAAAAAGGATTTAAAAGGATGATTTTAATATAAAACTTTCCTTTTTTAGATTGGTCACAAAAGGAAATAAAAAGAGTTTTTATTTTGTTAAAAACTTTCCTTTTATGATGGTTTTAAAAGAGAGTTTTAAATTTTAAAATCTTTCCTTTTATAGCTTTCTACAAAGGAATAAAAAAGAGATTTGAAATCTTTCCTTATTTGTAGTTATCTATAATGTGAAAGAAAGATTTTAATTTTTGTTATAAAAATTTCCTTTTTGTAACCATGTTTTATTTTAAATCTTTTCTTTTATAGATATCCATAAAAGGATTTAAAAGAGAGAGATTTTAATTTATAAAACATTCCTTTTATAACTATCCACAAAAGGGATTTTAAAAGAGAGATTTTAATTTTATTTAAAATCTTTCCTTGCTTGGAGCACAAGCTTGTGGCCGGTCATGTCATGGGAGAAAAGGAAGTTTTATTTTTTTTGTTATAAAACTTTCCATTTTTGACAAGACCAAGGAATATAAAAGAGAAGGAGAGGGTGCCTCACCTCATAACACATCTTCTATTCCTCTCTATTGTTCCTTGGTGGTCGGCCCTTGCTCTTTCTCTTCTCTCCTTTTGTTTTCTCTCTTGGCGGTCGGCGGAATCAATTGGTGGTGATCTCTTGGTGGTCGGTTGCTTGAAGGAGAAGAAGAAGAGAATGAAGCTCTCTTGTCTAGCATCCCTTGGAGAATAGTTGGTGGCCGGATCATGGAAGTTTTGGGAGAAGCTTGGGTGGACTACCTCTTGGAAGATCGTCACCCACACGACGTTCAAGAGAAGGAGAGGAATACAATAAAAGATCAAGAGGTCTATAAGCTACGAAAGGTATAACTAGTTATTAGTTTCCGCATCATGACTAGTTCATCCTTTTGTATAGATCTTATAAAACCAAACACAAGAGGTTATCAATTTTAGTTATCATTTTTGTTATCGATTTTCTTTTCGATTTCATATTTCGATATTGTGCTTCTATTGAGGTCTCTATAGTTAAACCTAGTTTATTGTAAGAAGTTAAATATCTAATTTCTCTATGAGGCTTTGTCTAGGAAGTGGTGGATGATCCCATACCCAAGAAGGCCTAGTGCCTCGCCACCTGGAAGTCGATCTTAAAAATAGATATTTGATAACTTCTGTAATATGGTTTAACTTAGGAAGATCTCATCGGTTGAACTTGGAGTAAGAATGTTAAGTTTCGTTCCCAATCCAAGGTTAACTTCTAAAGGGGAAATTTGGATTAATAATTTTAAGCATCGTTTGCAATCCAAATTTAACTTTAGTAGAGCACATGGGTAGCTAAGATAGTTCTATGCTTGTACAAATTTTTGTACAGGGGAACTAGGACGGTATTCCGAGTAGCAACCAACAAGATCGCCATGTCAACAATGGTCTAGATGCCCAGAGGGGTTCTAGGCGCCTGGAATGAGCTTATATAAAGGCCTTCGACCAACAGCTTCAAAACAACATCTGCTACAACTTTTGTTCCTACGCATTACTTTGAAAAAGATCCTACGACGCTGTAAAGCTCCACTGACAACCATACATCAAGTTTTACTCAGTTTTCTCTGTTGATGGTAACCTTTCATTATAGTTCTTGTACTTTATTATTGTAACTTTTTGAACTATTAGTGAATTGTCCAATGAAAGTACTTAATGTGTACGAGCCTTGGAGTAGGAGTCATCGAAGGCTCTAAACCAAGTAAAAAATTATTTGTGTTAGCATGTGCTTTTATTCTCTTTCTTTTCCGCTACATGACTTGTTTTAAATCATAATTTTTGATGAATGTTGTTGGATCAAGAATTCGCTAGAGGGGGGTGAATAGTGATTTAAAAATTATCGTAAAGTACGCAGTGGAAAAAGCGAGAACATAACAATGCTAACACAAGCAATCTTTTACTTGGTTCGGAGCCTATGTTGACTCCTACTCCAAGGCCGGCACTCATTGAGTGCTTTTGTTGGGCAATCCACTAGCAATTCATAAAATATTACAAATTTGAGTATAAATGCTATTAAGGAAATAATACCGACAATAATTAGAAAAAGAGGAAACAGTAGCACTTTGTCGGAGAAATGTCGCAGGAGCACAGAAGCATAGATCGTGAGTTGTTTCTTTGCTTCAGCCTTCACCCTCCTTATATAGGAGGTTCAGGGCACCCTGAATGTGATGTAGCCGAGCCAGTCAGCAATCTCCACATGGCGAAGCAACAATATGGATAAAAGTTACCTCTGGGTGCCCAGACCTGTTCCGGGCGCCCGGATCCCTTCCGGGTGCCCGGACCCCTTCCGAGCGCCCGGACCCTTGTTTTCCGCAATCTCCTTCCTACAAAAAAATGTTAGTCTTAGGCAAGTATAAATCATATTCTGCAAAACAGAATGTTAGCACATTTTATGGATAACCAAAATAGGAATTAGATTTCATCTCCTCAAGACCGGAATCTAGTCACGATCTTGACTTAGATGTCCGAAATGAATCTAAGTCGGATTGGCGCCTAATGTTGCCTTCTTATGAATGCGCCCTCATAGTCACTCCCCTCTAGTGACTTACCTTCACTTACTTGCCAGACGTTCGATCAGCCCTTCGACCCATCTGGACTTCGTGCCAACTATCCGGTCAGCCCGTCGACCTAGCTGGTCTTCGTGCCAAACGTCCGGTCAACCCATCGACCCGTTTGGACTTCGTACCAGCTGTCCGATCTGTAATGCCCAAAAATTCTCAAATAAATTTTAGAAATATCCTATTATTTTTCTAGAATTTTAGAATATTTTTACGGAATTTTTAGAGTAGCAGAAGTAGCAAAATTAAATAAAAACGTAAAATAGCCTAAGCGGGAATTGAATCTGCGACCTATTAGACCCTACAACTTATAGCATGACTTTAGTAACCAGGTGGCCCCAGCAGGGGTGTGCTGAAAGAAGAGGAAAGAAATTATATTTATGAGTTAGTTGGGTCATAATAATCACTTAATGTAAATAGGGAATTTAAGTGAGGATTTATTATTTTGGATCGGCAACTCTTCCTCGCCCTCACCCTCAATCGCCGCCCTCTCCCTCTTCCTCACCTCTCGGCACACCAAGCCCAAGGGACCTAGGGTTTCATCCCTAGGGTCGTAAGAGCACCTCCCGGCGATGACTCGGATACGAGGACGCTCCTCTCCGCGAGAAGAACGCGTAGACGTAAGAAGATCGCCGAAGAGATCTTCTTCTCTAGAAACCTAGCGACCAGAATTGTAAGAAACCTAGCGCAGGAAGTAAGTAACCCCTCACCTGCAGTATAAGTAGTTAATCGTATGTTTTTATGTTTTAGTTTAGCCATATGCAGGTTTTTCGGCACGTAGGGCGTATTTGACCCTTCTCGCAAGTTTAGGGTTTATTTGAGCACCTCTAGATGGGCCAGACATGTTTTCCTCTCTAGTTTTGGGGTTTTAGACGCTGTCGGGTGCCTAGAGGTGGTCCCCTAATAGAGAGGAGGGATAGAGCACACCAAGTGTTCGATAAAATGACTGGTACAGTTAAATGCTACAGTAGGCATTTTAATAGCTCAGTTAAATGCCATAGAAGCATTTTAAACAGCATGCTTAGTCTTGCTTCAGTTTATATGGGACTACGGTCCAATGGGTGGGCTCCCACAGTTGCCCCTACGTTCAGATAACCTAGTTCTAGGTGCAGATAACCTAGTAAGAGCAAGACAAGATGAATCAGCTTATGAATCAGTATTTTACTTTTATCAGTGACACTGTGTTGGACTCTTAGTTGTCCTTGGGTTGGACTCTCATAGTCGTCCCTAACTTTAGATAACCTAGTAAACCCTACTAGATTCGGGACTAGCTACCTCGGGTCTAGTTAGGGATGCGCGCATAGCAAGTACAGTTGTCGGGCCCAACAACAGCATGATTATTATTTTTATCTATTATGAAAATAGTTTTCAAAACTTCACAAATCAGGTATGTGAATACAATTCAGTTTTAGCATTAGCCCAACATCAGTTTAGCTCAGCTTATGTATCAGTTCAGCTTTTCTTATTGATGCAACAAGATAGTCCTATAATCAGTATTTGATTACCATGACTCATATATCAGTATGCCATGTTTTAGCCTTTCCAGCATGAATATCAGCATGTGTTTCAAATAACATCTTTGTAAAGCATGATTTCATCGAATGCATGTTTTGTGAGGTAGATGGTTCTTACTAAGCTCCCAAGCTTATAGTTTCCTTTTCCTTATACTACAGATATAGGTAAAGGGAAGATGGATTAGCGGAGGCTAGAGGTCAATGTGTCAAGATGTGTGTGAGAAGGAACTTAGAATAAAGACTCTTGGGGACTAGCAAGTTTAAGAATTAGAACTTCTTATATCCTTATTATTCCGCACTTTTAGAATGTTTAAATGTCATGAATTGTGAAAGTATGCACCATGCTATGCCTAAACTACGAGTTATTTTGATGTCAGCTAATAAACCATGAACAATGATAGTAATGGCATGCCAAGGAATCTTATGATGTTTTTAAGTTGATACATTTGTATTGTATATGGATTAGTAGTGGAATGCAGCAGAAATCGCAGAAATCAGAGCTCCATTCGATCAGTCGATCGATTGGAGGGCCCCAATCGATCATCCGATCGATTGGAGGGCCCTCAATCGATCAGTCGATCGATTGGAGGGCCCTCAATCGATCAACCGATCGATTGGGGACTAATTTTCCGCGAACAGAGAGTTGCTGAATTGATCAGCTGATCGATTGGCCATGGATCGATCAGCCGATCGATCGGGAAATAATTTCCGCGAACAGACAGCTGCTGAATCGATCAGCTGATCGATTGGCCAGGCTGGATCGATCGGCCAATCGATTCAGAAAAGACCTCCATACACAGAAGCACGTTGGATCGATCAATGGATCGATTGAAGCCCTTTCAATCGATCGAGTCTCAACTTCAATCGATTGGGAAGTCTGATTTCAGTTGGAAACGTCTGATTTCAGCTCCTTGATCAAATGGAAAGTTTAGATTCCCTTATTTAGCATATGTACAACAATGGAAGTGTATTTTGAACATAGATTCTAGTTTTAATAGCAATTAGTAGAGTTTTTAATTTAGTTCAATTTTTTTTCACATCATATATCAGTGGTAGCCACAGAATAGTTTAGCAACCGTAACCCCTGGCCTTACAGTTTAGTCAGTAGAAGGCGGGGCGTTACAGAGTGGTATCAGAGCAAGTTCCATACTTCCTCCACACACACATCAGCATTGAACCTGCAGCTTCCAAGTAAGAATACCTCTCACCTTATTTATGTTTCTTGCTTTCATGTTTATAGATAACTAAAGCATGTTTATATATGATAGTATCTAACATGATAGTAGTAGTTATGTAAACACGATTGTAGTAGTTATGTATGTCCTCTACTTCTCTAGGAAATGGTACAAGGACGTCCAGCTAGAAAGGCACCAGCTACTGAGCCCTAGCATGAGGCGGATAGCTCAGTGCCTCCCCCAGACCTTATAGAGGTAGTGGCTCAGTTACAGAAGCAACTAGCTGAACAGCAATAGGAGATAGCCACCCTAAGGGCTAATCAGCAGAACACTCCCACTGCCACCCCGGAACCTAACATAGCAACCCCAGTAGTTACAGAGGTTCCACCAGTCCAACCTACAGCACCAGTGGCCCCAACAGCGGGGGCAAGGAGAGAAGCCTATCTGATCCACTGGCAGAAAATCAAGCCAGGGAACTTCTCAGGCACCAGTGAACCATGGGATGCCCAAGCCTGGTTCAAAACACTGGAGAGTACGATGGAGCTTCTGGACTAGCCAGAGCATGAAAAGGTGAAATGCGCCTCCTTCTGCCTGGCAGGAGATGCACGTATGTGGTGGGAGAGGATTAAAGTGAAGCGCCCAGGGAACCAGATGACATGGGCTGACTTCGAAAGAGAATTCTCTGAGGAGTTCTTTCACATGCGAGTCACAAACCGCCACTATGACGAGTTCACCGAATTTCGTCAGGGCAACCTTTTAGTTGAGGAGGCCGTGAAGAAATTCAACAGGCTGGCTCGTTTGTGCCCCAAACTAGTCAGCACCGAAAGAGAGCGAGTCCTGCTGATGCTCAAAATGCTAACACCGAAAATAGCACTGAATGTGGCCAGCGGCGTCCATAGGCCGCAAACCACTGAAGAACTGGTAAGTAGTGCTCTGATCACCGAGCACTACCAGAACAACATCAAGCAGCAGAAGCAAGCCTTCTCAGAGTCCAAAGGCCAAGGAGGCTTAGGTACTCAGAAACACCAGGGCCACAGCTCTAATTGGACAGGGAACTCCAGTAACAAACGTAAACCAAGGAGTTACCCAAAAGGAGGACCAGCTAGTAAACAGCCTAGCTATCCCAAGTGTTCCACTTGTGGGAAATTCCACCCAGGAGTTTATCGCAAGGGCACACGAGGATCCTTCGAATGTGGCCAGGAAGGGCATATGGCCAAACAATGCCCGAACAAGACCAGCCTTCCCCCATCACAACCGATTCAGTACGGAGGCAAACTAGCACAGTTGCACCAGATGCAGGATGCTTTAGATGGTCCACGCATCAGCTAGGGTAGACTAGAAGCTCCCTCAGTCACGACGAACGCAAGAATCTACTCACTAACCAGAGAGGACGTAGCGAATGCTTCGACAGTTGTTACAGGTCAGATCAGTATTTTACAGTAAAGTGCAATTGTCTTATTCGATACTGGGGCAACTCATTCTTATATATCCAGGACATTTGCCGAAAAGTTAGCAATATCTCCATATGTACTCAGTGGTCAGTTTTTGACAACACTACCTTCTGGAGAAATCATGGCATCCACGCACTGGCTCCGAGCAGTGTCAGTCATTATAGCAGACAGAGAACTCTTTGGTGATCTGATCATGCTAGATATGGCTGACTATGATGTCATCTTGGGAATGAACTTCCTGATCAAGTACGGTGCCTCCATAGAGTGTTGTAAATAGAAAGTTGTATTCCAACCTGAAGCAGGAGTGCAGTTTGGGTACATCGGAGAACCAAAGAGAAAGGCTAAGAAGTTTCTCTCAGCTCTGAAAGCACAGAAACTACTGGATTCAGGATGTACGGGATTCCTAGCACATGTAATCAGTACCAGTCAGGACAAGAACCAAAAACTAGAAGATGTTCGAGTTATATGTGACTACCCAGCAGTCTTCCCTTAGGAGTTATCGGGCCTAGCACCAGATAGAGAGATTGAATTTGAGATAGAACTCGTTCCCGGTACAAATCCCATCTCCAAAGCACCCTACCGCATGGCTCCATCAGAACTGATGGAACTTCAGGAGCAACTACAGGAGTTGCTTGACAAGGGCTTCATACGCTCTAGTCATTCATCATGGGGAGCGCTTGTATTGTTCGTGAAGAAGAAGGACGGGAGCATGCGCCTGTGTATAGACTACCGGGCACTAAATGAGTTTGTAGTCATGCCCTTTGGCGTGACAAATGCTCCAGCTACTTTCATGGACCTCATGAACAAAGTATTCAGAGAATACTTAGATAAGTTTGTAATCGTATTCATCGACGACATCCTTATCTATTCAGGAACTCAGGAAGAATATGCAGAGCACCTGAAGATAGTACTGCAGACCCTTCGGCAGAACCAGCTATACACCAAGTTCACAAAATGTGAATTCTGGCTCGATTAGGTACCCTTCCTGGGTCACATCATCTCCAAGGATGGTATCATGGTAGACCCCAGTAAGATAGAGGCTGTGAGTAACTGGAAAAGACCTAAGAACGTCAGGGAAATCAGAAGCTTTCTGGGATTAGCAGGCTATTACAGAAAATTTGTAGAGGACTTCTCCAGGGTAGCCTCCCCACTGACAGCTCTCATCAGGAAGAACAGAAAATTTCAGTGGATAGAGGACTGTGAGAACAACTTCATTGAGCTAAAAATAAGATTGACCAGTGCTCCTATTCTAACTCTGCCAAAAAACACAGACAGCTTTGATATTTACAGTGATTGTAACGCCCGCCCTCCCTGCTAACCCTAAGGGACGGGGCTACGATACTCCATGTACAAATTTTCTTTTTAAAACAGCGGAAGACTTAAAATAATTTTCTTAGTTTAATAAAAACTTTTCTTTTGTTTTTCTTTTCATCAAATCTGAACTACACTATCATGGCATCAATAACATGATATCAAAATTAGTAGAAACATAACATCAAGTCACACATACGGTACTACAATTCATGATACCAAAGCATAGTTCTTTAAAAGTTTTTAAAGCAGGTTCTTATTTGGTTGCCTAGCCACTGCCACACACATCTCCTTGCCTCTCCTGCTGCTCCTTTAGCTCATCCAGCTTTTTCCTTTATCTGTGGTACAAGGAAAGTAAGCTATGAGCACTCATGCCTCAGTAAGTTCCTTTCCTACTCACTAAAACCAAAAATCATCACATGATCAAAGAATGTCTCAACATAACATGATCTCAACTAGTCATGGCATAACATATCATACTCTTTAAGCATATCATGCAACATAACAAAATCATAACTAGTCATGGCATATCATCTCTTAAAGCATAGCATGAAACATAACATAATCATATCTAATCATGGCATATCATAGTATCATCATAAGGTGGCATGACATATCAACTCTTAAAGCATAGCATGAAACATAACATAATCGTATCTAATCATGGCATATCATAAATCATAGCATCATCACAACATGATCATAATGTATATGCAATATGATTTTGAAAACATGTATCCGAAAAACATGTGTATGTCTCATGATCTTTAAAACCATTTCTTCTTACATATATACTTGAACATAATATCAACATAATCAGGGCCCCGGCTTGTACCACACATAGATAAATCACGTAGATATGCGCGCTTCCTAAGTATATCCAAGGTAGCAAGTCTTGTGTAACGACCCAATTTTCCCTATTCTGAGTTTCAAACGTCCATAAAAATGTTTGAAAATACTGTTAAAATATTCTAGAGATTTTTAGGAATTTTTAGAGTATTTTTTACGTAATTTTTGGAGGTCGTTTAGTATTTTTACAAAGCCAAAGAAGTTTAAGCAAAAAAAAAAGTGTTGGAGAAGAGGTTCGAACCCGCGACCTCGGGTCGGACCAAACCAAGCCAAACCGGCTTGACCAGCTGGGATAAGGGATTGATGTTAATCTCAAATAGAGTTAAATAAGGTTATAGTATAGTTGAGTTATATCCGATTACTTATAAAAGGAAATAAGTTTTGGGATTTTAGAAAACCTAACTTCTCCTCTCTAAATTCCTCTTCGCCTTCTCCCTCGCGACGGCGCAAGTACTCTCGGCGGAAACCAGGAGCAGCTAGGGTTGGAGATTCCGACGCCGGCGAAGCTTCCCTCCAACCGTCCTTCATCCACGGTGGCTGTTCCCGACGGAGAGAAGCCCGAGAGCTCAGAGAAGCTTCGCCCGAACCCTAAAAGCCTCCTTCCTTCCTTCTCGGTTGTAAGTGCAGGAAAACCCTAGGTAAGTACTACTCACCTGCGGTAGGAGTTGCTCCGAGCTTTGGTTTGTTTCCTTGCTTGCGGATTTTGCTGTGCCGAGTAAAGTTTTATGCTAGAGCCATGCTTCCCTTGTTTTGTCTGTTAAGCCGAATAATCATACCTATTTGTATGAGAGTTTCAAGTTTTGTGATTGAGATGCCTCCATTATGATGACCCGAACAGCTCTTTGATTTCCAGCAAGTGGTTTCCTTTCCGATCCATGCGGATGGGCATAAACGACCCTAAGTCTTTAACATTTCAAGTTAGGTAAGTCGGATTAATTGGTAGGCATGATCAGTAGGGTAGTCAAGTGGAATCAAAATTTAGTTTTGATGCTATTCTCAAACACGAACAGCCCTATTCCTTTCCAGCAGTGATATTCTGAATTTCCTTGCTTATTTGGATTAGTACCAATAGCCACATCACAAGGATTTGGGATTTGTTTGTCTTGCTACCTTGTCTAGCATTCCTGTATTCATTCTAGTAGATTTCAGTAGCTTGTTAAATCTTTGATTTCAAAATTAGTAAACCTACTGTTTAGACTATAGTTTTATTTATTTTTGACATGCTGTGGTGTTCCCGGCTGTAGCGAACTGAAGGATTGTGTTTTTGACTATAGTTCAGTAGGCCTTGCTATGTGATCAGCTTCATGTTTGTATTTCATTGCTATAGATTTGAGCAGTTCCTTTGTTTTGATACATATGCATATATTGTGTTAGTTAGCTTTAATAGCTCTTTAATCTAAAGCATGTGGTGATCGTTTTTGCCTTATTTACAACATGTTTAGTAAGTCCAAGTTAGCTTTCTTTTGTTCTATTTTATAGCATGTTTAGTAAGTCTGAATTAGCTTTCTTTTGCTTTATTTATAGCATGATTAGAATCATTCCATACTTGATTTTACAGCATGTTTAGAAGCACTAAAATAGCATCCTTTGCCATGTTTTCACCGTATGATTCAAAGGCTTTAAATTGCTTTCTTTAGTTTAGCTTATAGCATGATCAGTAAGCTTTAAGTTACTTGTTTTATTCTGTTATATAGCATGGTTAGTTGATTATACACCCATACTTGTTAAGTATATTTAAGGGACTCCCACAATCTTTAATAAAAGATAATAAGAAAGATAACAAGTAAGTCAAGCAAGAGGCTAGTACCCGACATCCAAGAGCTTGTCGTTAAACAAATCCAGGTGACCATTTCCGAGGTCTTGGCCCTGGTAGACCGAGGTCTGCTCTTTTAGGATTGGTGGCTCGCAACCCCAACCTATTAGGGAACGCGCATGAGATGGTACTAAGCCTGGGCCCAAGAAAAGAAAACCAAAGTAAAGAAAAGTAAAGAAGTAAAGAAAGAAAAGTTAAGAAAGAAAGAAAGAAGAAGTGAGTAAAAGATAGGAATTAAAAGGTTAATTTCTAACACAAGGATATAAGAAATGAAACAAGTTACATGCTTAGAATAAATAAGAATGGTTAGTTTCTTTAATTCTAAGTTTACATAGTTAGTTTCTTGTTATTCTGCTTGATACTGAGTATGATTTGTATCTAGTTCATTTTCTGTATACCATGAGCATATGCAAATAGTTTTAGTATTTCAGTTTCAGTACTTATGCATTTCATTTATGCATTTCAAGTTTTGTGAGATAGATTAGTACTTACTAAGCGTTTTCGCTTATAGATCTTGTTTTCTTTCCTCCTACTGTAGATAAAGGAAAAGCTAAGATATGAAGGGAGGCGACAGGGTGGTGGTGATGATGGATGTGTGTGGTGGCTGAACTATGGAGGGATCCAGAGGGGACTAGCAAGACTTATTCATTTAGAGTTTATGTCTAGTTCATTTTCCTTATTTCCATTATGAAACCATGAGTTTATGCTTGAGTTTGAAGTGCATTGTAGCTTGTTATGCTTTGTTCTGAGAGTTTTGAGTTTAATTCTTATTGCTAGTTTAGTTTTTGATTAGAATATGATTTATTAATGCGTGGTTGTGAAGAATATTGTGATCCAGCCGCATGTGGCTGTGTATATCTTTTATGTATTGTGGATTTGGTCACCGGTACAGGGGAGACTCTGCCGAATTTTTCGGTGGGAATCCCTCTGAACTGTGATAAAATCTACCTGACTCTAATTATAGAGTCAGTGCCACTAGGAGGGAAGTTATAGTTAGGTAACAATCTCCCTTAGAGAGTAGTGGTAAGAAAGGGGGGTTGTTACAGTTGGTATCAGAGCAGTGTTCCATTCTCCAGCATCACACACACATCAGCATCATCCTCGCCGTCTCCAAGTAAGAAAGTGTTTAAATTCCTTTCTTATTTCTGCTTTCCTTATTTTTACTGCAGTATAGAGTACTTTCCTTTTTAGTACTAAAGTAAGATAGAAGATTTAGTTTCCCTTTTATTTATTCATATTTAAGTATGATTAGAAGGGTTAAAGTAAGATATCAAGCATTTACCTTTCATAATTAGATGGCAAGAAGAGGACGTCCCCGTGCTACTCACACTGAGGAACCTGCTCAAGAGAACGAAGTGCCTAGAGCAACTGAGCCCAACCTTTCTGAAGTGGTTGCTCAGCTCCAGAGGCAAGTAGCAGAGCAGCAGCAAGTGATTGCCAATCTGATGGCAAACCAGCAAGCAGTTCCTCCCCCTCCTCCAGTTGTCGCTGCAGAGACCCCAGTGGTAACTGAGACTCCACCAGCTACTCAGGGAACCGTCACAGCACCCCAGAGACCAGAAGCTTATCTTATACAGTGGCTGAAGCTGAAACCAGAGAGCTTCTCAGGCACGACTGAGCCCTGGGATGCCCAGGCTTGGTTTAAAACACTAGAGAGCACTATGGAGCTTCTTGACTGGCCAGAAGTCGAGAAGGTCAAGTGCGCCTCTTTCTGCCTGTCTGGAGATGCTCGTATGTGGTGGGAGAGGATAAAGACCAAGAGAGCGGCTGATCAGATGAGCTGGGCTGATTTTCAGTCAGAGTTTTATGAAGAGTTCTTCCACCTGCAGATCACCAACAAGCACTACGAGGAGTTTATAGAGTTCAAGCAAGGTGACCTGTCAGTGGAGGAAGCAGCCAAGAAGTTCAACAGGTTAGCTCGTCTCTGTCCAGAGCTAGTGAGTACAGAGAAGGAGCGAGTCAGGCTGATGCTCAGAATGCTGAGACCACAGATAGCACTGAATGTGAGCAGTGGAGCTCATCGACCCCAGACTGGCGAAGAATTGATCAGTAGAGCATTAATTGCTGAACATTACATGAACAACATCAAAGCACAGCGAGCACAACATAAGCCAGTGAAGACAGAGGACAAGACAGCAGGAAGCCAGAAGTCACAGTCAAGTAAACAGAACTGGAAAGGCAAAGGTAAAAGGAAGCAGTGGAACACAGGAGGTGGCCAGAAGGGAGGACCAGCAAGCAAGCAGACCAAGTTCCCTCCCTGTCCCAAATGTGGGAGAACACATCCAGGAGCTTATCTTCTGGGTAAGACTGGATGTTACTCCTGTGGTCAGGAAGGACACATGGCTAAAAAGTGTCCTAATAAATTCAAAGCACCTCAGCCACAGCCATTGCAATATGGAGGCCAGCCTGCACAGTTGCACCACATGGGAGCAGCATTAGAGGGACCCTACATTAGTCAAGGAAGGTTAGAAGCCCCACCAGTCCCAGCCTTTGATGGTGCCAGAGTATTCTCCCTCACCAAAGAAGAAGCTGCTAGTGCCTCCACGGTCGTAACAGGTCAAGTAGTTATTTTCCAGCACATAGCTACTGTACTATTTGACACTGGGGCGACCCATTCTTTTGTATCGATACCTTTTGCCAGTAGTTTACAGGTGCCTACAGAAAGTATGAACTCCAAGTTCCTGACAACCCTACCTTCTGGGGAAGTCATGGAATCCAATCAGTGGCTTCGAGCTGTACTGGTTAGAATTGCAGACCGAGAGCTATATGTAAATCTAATAGTCCTCGCCATGCAGGATTTCGATATCATTTTTGGTATGGATTTCCTCAGCAAGTACAGTGCCTCAGTGGACTGCCGCAGAAAGAAAGTAATTTTTAGTCCAGAAGGTGAGCCAACTTTTGAGTTCACAGGAGTGCCAAGGAAGAAGACCCAGAAGCTCCTCTCATCCCTAGCAGCACATTAGATGTTAGCTAAAGGGTGTGCAGGTTTTCTTGCATACATAGTAAAGGCAGAAGAGGAGAAGGGACTCAAGCAGGAGGAGGTCCGGGTAGTATGCGAGTATCCAGAAGTATTTCCAGAAGAGCTACCTGGACTACCTCCCAACAGAGAGGTGGAATTTGAGATTGAATTGGTTCCTGGAACCGGTCCAATTTCGAAAGCTCCATATCGCATGTCTCCAGCAGAGCTGAAGGAGTTACAAGAGCAACTACAGGAGTTACTGGACAAAGGCTTCATTCGCCCTAGTCACTCACCTTGGGGAGCTCCTGTGTTGTTTGTCAAGAAGAAAGATGGGACAATGCGGATGTGCATAGACTACAGAGCTTTGAATCAAGTGACAATCAAGAACAAGTACCCCCTTCCCAGGATCGATGACTTATTTGATCAGTTAAGAGGAGCGACGGTGTTCTCAAAGATAGACTTGCGCTCTGGGTACCATCAGCTGAAGGTGAAAGAAAGAGATATACCCAGAACGGCATTCAGAACCAGATATGGACACTACGAGTTTGTAGTTATGCCATTTGGAGTGACCAATGCACCTGCGGTCTTCATGGACCTAATGAACAGAGTGTTCAGAGAATATCTTGACAAATTTGTCATTGTATTCATCGATGACATTCTGGTCTATTCAAGGACCCCAGAGGAGCATGACACGCACTTGAGGATAGTACTGCAGACTCTTCAGCAGAAGCAGCTTTATGCTAAATTCTCAAAGTGCGAGTTCTGGTTAAATCAGGTGGCGTTTTTAGGTCACATTATTTCCAAAGAAGGTATTCAAGTGGATCCAACCAAAGTGGAAGCGGTCAACAACTGAGTAGACCCAAGAACGTCGAGAGATCGAAGCTTGGTCTAGCAGGTACTATAGGAAGTTCGTGGAGGATTTTTCCAGATAGCTTCTCAGCAGCCCTCACCGGAAAGAACAAGAGATTCGAATGGTCGGATAAATGTGAGCAGAGCTTCCAAGAGCTAAAGAAGAGACTGATCAGTGCTCCCATCCTGACTGTTCCACAGAGCGACAAGAGTTTCGACATCTACAGCGATGCTTCCAAGATGGGTTTAGGAGCGGTACTCATGCAAGAAGGAAAGGTCATAGCTTATGCTTCCAGACAACTCAAAGACTATGAGAAGAACTACCCTACTCATGATCTCGAGCTGGCAGCTGTAGTTTTTGCACTTAAACTCTGGCGACATTATTTGTATGGAGTCCAGTGTAGAATTTTCACAGATCATCAGAGTCTTAAGTACTTCTTCACTCAGAAGGACTTAAACATGAGACAGCGTAGGTGGCTGGAATTGGTCAAAGATTACGACTGTGAAATTCTCTACCACCCAGGCAAAGCTAACAAAGTGGCAGATGCACTCAGCAGAAAATCTAGTGCATCACTGATGTCCTTGTCATCACTAGCCCTGCCACTGCAGAAGGAGTTGTCAGATTTTGGGCTTGAAATTATCGAAGGACAGCTCTCTACATTGACCTTAGAGTCTACCCTGCTTGTGGAGATACAGAGAAAGCAAAGTGAAGATCCGGACATCCGGAAGATCAAGCAAGGGATACAAGAAAAGACAACTCGGAGTTTAGAGTGACGGATAGCGGAATTCTTTATCGGGAGTCGCATTTGCGTGCCCAATGATGAGGAACTAAGAAAGAAGATCTTAGAGGAAGCTCACAGTACACCATATTCCATGCATCCTGGTTCTTCCAAGATGTACCAAGATGTGAAACAGAGGTTTTGGTGGTCAGGACTCAAAAGAGATGTAGCTAAGTATGTCAGTACCTGCTTGACATGCCAGAGAGTCAAAGCAAAACACCAGAGACCAGTAGGAGTTCTTCAGCCTCTCCCAATACCAGAATGGAAATGGGAAGACATTTCCATGGACTTCATAACAGGTCTTCCAAGAACCACCAGTGGATATGATGCGATATGGGTAATAGTAGACCGATTGACCAAGTCCGCTCACTTCCTAGCCATCAAGGTGTCCCACTCCATAGAGCAGTTGGCCCAGCTATATGTTAAAGAGGTAGTCAGACTTCATGGAGTTCCTAAATCTATCGTTTCTGATAGAGATGGGCGCTTCACCTCACATTTTTGGGAGTGCGTTCAGAATGCACTGGGCACCAAACTCAAGTTCAGCACAGCTTTCCATCCGCAGACTGATGGACAGACAGAGCGAGTGAATCAGATTTTAGAAGACATGCTCAGAGCTTGTGCGCTAGATTTCAAAGGAAGTTGGTGCAAGTATTTGTGCTTAGCTGAATTCGCTTACAACAATAGCTATCAGGCCACCATCAAGATGGCACCTTATGAAGCACTATATGGCAGGAAATGCAGATCACCCATATGCTGGCAAGAAGCAGGAGAGAGAAAAGAGATAGAAGCAGAGTTGGGCATTCAGACAGAGGTGATAGATGAGACTACTCAAGCAATCCAGAGAATCAGACAGAGAATTGAGACTGCCCAGAGCAGACAGAAGAGTTATGCTGACACACGCCGTAGGCCATTGGAATTCCAAGTAGGAGATTCAGTTTTCCTCAAGGTCGCTCCTATGAAGGGAGTGATGAGATTTGGCAAGAAGGGCAAATTAAGTCCTCGCTATGTAGGACCTTACCTGATCATAGAAAGGATTGGGAAAGTAGCTTACAGGCTGGACTTACCACAAGACATGTCAGCAATACACAATGTGTTTCATGTCTCTATGCTAAAGAAGTGTCTCCATGACCCGAGCCAAGAGATTCAGCCTCAGTCAGTGCAGATCCAAGAGGATCTTAGTTATGAGAGCAGACCTACACAGATAGTGGATAGAGCAGTCAAGAGATTGAGAAACAAAGAAGTACCACTAGTGAAGGTCGTCTGGCAGAACCAGAAGCATGAGGAAATCACTTGGGAGCGGGAGGACAGTATGAGACAGAAGTATCCAGAGCTATTCTAAGTTCGAGGACGAACTTTTTATAAGGTATGAGGGATTGTAACGACCCAATTTTCCCTATTCTGAGTTTCAAACGTCCATAAAAATGTTTGAAAATACTGTTAAAATATTCTAGATATTTTTAGGAATTTTTAGAGTATTTTTACGTAATTTTTGGAGGTCGTTTAGTATTTTTACAAAGCCAAAGAAGTTTAAGCAAAAAAAAAAAAAGTGTTGGAGAAGAGGTTCGAACCCGCGACCTCGGGTCGGACCAAACCAAGCCAAACCGGCTTGACCAGCTGGGATAAGGGATTGATGTTAATCTCAAATAGAGTTAAATAAGGTTATAGTATAGTTGAGTTATATCCGATTACTTATAAAAGGAAATAAGTTTTGGGATTTTAGAAAACCTAACTTCTCCTCTCTAAATTCCTCTTCGCCTTCTCCCTCGCGATGACGCAAGTACTCTCGGCGGAAACCAGGAGCAGCTAGGGTTGGAGATTCCGACGCCGGCGAAGCTTCCCTCCAACCGTCCTTCATCCACGGTGGCTGTTCCCGACGGAGAGAAGCCCGAGAGCTCCGAGAACACGCCGGAGAAGCTTCGCCCGAACCCTAAAAGCCTCCTTCCTTCCTTCTCGGTTGTAAGTGCAGGAAAACCCTAGGTAAGTACTACTCACCTGCGGTAGGAGTTGCTCCGAGCTTTGGTTTGTTTCCTTGCTTGCGGATTTTGCTGTGCCGAGTAAAGTTTTATGCTAGAGCCATGCTTCCCTTGTTTTGTCTGTTAAGCCGAATAATCATACCTATTTGTATGAGAGTTTCAAGTTTTGTGATTGAGATGCCTCCATTATGATGACCCGAACAGCTCTTTGATTTCCAGCAAGTGGTTTCCTTTCCGATCCATGCGGATGGGCATAAACGACCCTAAGTCTTTAACATTTCAAGTTAGGTAAGTCGGATTAATTGGTAGGCATGATCAGTAGGGTAGTCAAGTGGAATCAAAATTTAGTTTTGATGCTATTCTCAAACACGAACAGCCCTATTCCTTTCCAGCAGTGATATTCTGAATTTCCTTGCTTATTTGGATTAGTACCAATAGCCACATCACAAGGATTTGGGATTTGTTTGTCTTGCTACCTTGTCTAGCATTCCTGTATTCATTCTAGTAGATTTCAGTAGCTTGTTAAATCTTTGATTTCAAAATTAGTAAACCTACTGTTTAGACTATAGTTTTATTTATTTTTGACATGCTGTGGTGTTCCCGGCTGTAGCGAACTGAAGGATTGTGTTTTTGACTATAGTTCAGTAGGCCTTGCTATGTGATCAGCTTCATGTTTGTATTTCATTGCTATAGATTTGAGCAGTTCCTTTGTTTTGATACATATGCATATATTGTGTTAGTTAGCTTTAATAGCTCTTTAATCTAAAGCATGTGGTGATCGTTTTTGCCTTATTTACAACATGTTTAGTAAGTCCAAGTTAGCTTTCTTTTGTTCTATTTTATAGCATGTTTAGTAAGTCTGAATTAGCTTTCTTTTGCTTTATTTATAGCATGATTAGAATCATTCCATACTTGATTTTACAGCATGTTTAGAAGCACTAAAATAGCATCCTTTGCCATGTTTTCACCGTATGATTCAAAGGCTTTAAATTGCTTTCTTTAGTTTAGCTTATAGCATGATCAGTAAGCTTTAAGTTACTTGTTTTATTCTGTTATATAGCATGGTTAGTTGATTATACACCCATACTTGTTAAGTATATTTAAGGGACTCCCACAATCTTTAATAAAAGATAATAAGAAAGATAACAAGTAAGTCAAGCAAGAGGCTAGTACCCGACATCCAAGAGCTTGTCGTTAAACAAATCCAGGTGACCATTTCCGAGGTCTTGGCCCTGGTAGACCGAGGTCTGCTCTTTTAGGATTGGTGGCTCGCAACCCCAACCTATTAGGGAACGCGCATGAGATGGTACTAAGCCTGGGCCCAAGAAAAGAAAACCAAAGTAAAGAAAAGTAAAGAAGTAAAGAAAGAAAAGTTAAGAAAGAAAGAAAGAAGAAGTGAGTAAAAGATAGGAATTAAAAGGTTAATTTCTAACACAAGGATATAAGAAATGAAACAAGTTACATGCTTAGAATAAATAAGAATGGTTAGTTTCTTTAATTCTAAGTTTACATAGTTAGTTTCTTGTTATTCTGCTTGATACTGAGTATGATTTGTATCTAGTTCATTTTCTGTATACCATGAGCATATGCAGATAGTTTTAGTATTTCAGTTTCAGTACTTATGCATTTCATTTATGCATTTCGAGTTTTGTGAGATAGATTAGTACTTACTAAGCGTTTTCGCTTATAGATCTTGTCTTCTTTCCTCCTACTGCAGATAAAGGAAAAGCTAAGATATGAAGGGAGGCGACAGGGTGGTGGTGATGATGGATGTGTGTGGTGGCTGAACTATGGAGGGATCCAGAGGGGACTAGCAAGACTTATTCATTTAGAGTTTATGTCTAGTTCATTTTCCTTATTTCCATTATGAAACCATGAGTTTATGCTTGAGTTTGAAGTGCATTGTAGCTTGTTATGCTTTGTTCTGAGAGTTTTGAGTTTAATTCTTATTGCTAGTTTAGTTTTTGATTAGAATATGATTTATTAATGCGTGGTTGTGAAGAATATTGTGATCCAGCCGCATGTGGCTGTGTATATCTTTTATGTATTGTGGATTTGGTCACCGGTACAGGGGAGACTCTGCCGAATTTTTCGGTGGGAATCCCTCTGAACTGTGATAAAATCTACCTGACTCTAATTATAGAGTCAGTGCCACTAGGAGGGAAGTTATAGTTAGGTAACAATCTCCCTTAGAGAGTAGTGGTAAGAAAGGGGGGTTGTTACATCTTGAATCATACTAGGAACTAGGTCCGGATCACACAGCCATAGACCTAGGGGCGTACTAAGGAGCCCATCCCTTTGTTTTTACTAGCCTGGATCACACAGCCAAAGGCCTAGGGGCTGATTAGGAGCCCACCCTTGGTACAAGCCTTACAAAGTAAAGTAGCATGTATAAAAATGCATCATTTAGTCACATAGCATATCATAGAAGTATGCATCACTTAGGCATACGTTATGTCATAAAAGTATGCATCACTTAGGCATACATCATATCATAAATAGTATGCATCACTTAGGCATACATCATGTCATAAAAAGTATGCATCACTTAGGCATACATCATGTCATAAAAAGTATGCATCACTTAGGCATACATCATGTCATAAAAAGTATGCATCACTTAGGCATACATCATGTCATAAAAGTATGCATCACTTAGGCATACATCATGTCATAAAAGCATGCATATTTTCACCACATAGCATATCATGAGAGCATGCATATTTTAGGCACATAGCATATCATCAAAGCATGCATATTTCTATCCACATAGCATATCATGAAAGCATGCATATTTTAAGCACATAGCATATCATCAAAGCATGCATATTTCTAAGCACATATCATATCATGGAAAGTATAAATCACAAGCATACATGTTTAAGCATAAGGGTGTATCATGTGATTATACTATCATAAGAAACATGGTAATATAGTTAGCTTGGGTTCTAAGCTTCCTAATCCCTTGGGTTCTTATCATGGCCGAACCCCCCCTTAGATCTCAATTTAGGTAAAAACAACCTCCAAGCATGTGGAACCTAAATTATCATCACATCAATTTCATAGGAAGCATTATAAGCATGATTAACTTGGTTTCTAAGTTCTCCAAGTCCCTAAACTTCATGCGGCCGAATCCTATCAGGTGTGAAACAAGGTCCCAAATGTCATGAAAGCATGGAAACCTTAAACCATATTTATAGCATTTTTTTCAAGTAACATAGTAAGCATATTTGAGCTAGTTCCTAAGTTCTTCAAGCCCTTACATATGTCATGGCCGAAATTTAACAAGTATTCATTAGGGCTAAAAGCAAGCATACAAGCATGTGAACTTGAACTAACATCATGTATAAATTCATAATAAGGCATCATACAATGGGTATGGCCGAAACTTACCCTAGCCTCATTTTAGGTCATTAAACAACATATAGCATGAGAACTTTGGCTTTCTACTTATCATATTTCATGTAGAGTGACATGAGCATATTTAATTTTTGTTCTAGGGTTTCTAGGGCATCTATCCCTTCATGGATGAAACATACAATGGTCCATTTAGGTCATGGAAAAAAATTATACAAGCATGTGACTCAATCAACATATTATCATATTTCCATAAGAAGCATTTTTAACACAATTGGTTTAAATTCTAAGGCCTCTAGGTCATTTAAACCCTACTTGGCCGAGACTCATCAGTGTTTAACTTTTCTTCAAATAGCCTAAAAGCATAGGAAGTCATACAAGTTTCATAGCATGTATAAAGACAAGCATAATAAACATACATGTGAATTGTGTCTTAGGCTTCCTAGGTTTCTTTCCTTTTTCTTTTATTTTTCCTCATGGCCGAAACCTACCAATCTCTAAACTAGCTTTTAAGTGGCCTAAAGCATGGAAAACCTAAGTAAGTTTCATGGAAAAAATTACTAAGAACATCATATACAAATTTGGTTCATAAACAAGCTAGGACCCTTGTGATCTTACATGTCATATATCATGTAACTAAATTCTCTATACCCTAATTAAGCATAAGAGCATTTAAACAACTTTCATATCTTAATATCACAGAGGTCTTGAGCATGTTAAAATTTTGTTTAAGCTTTTCTAAGCTATCCATCTTATCATGGCCGAAAATCTTAATGAAGAGTTCATGAATTTCTAGCAATATTCAACATGCAATTCTTTAAGAGAACTCTATATTCTATCATATAAACATGGTTACTTAAATTTAAAGGTCTTCCTAACCCTAAGCTCTTTTCTTAGCCGAAACATATGAGTGGATTTCTTTTGGTTCCAAGTAACTTTTAAGCAAGAAAAACCAACAAAAGACCCTTAGTAATTCATGGAGGGAATCTTGTACTAGTTTGGTTAAACAATGATTTCCCTAACCTCTTTAAAATATTTTTGGCTGAAATTCTAGGGTTAGGTACTCCTCTGACCAAGCATCATATAGGTATAAAAACATGAAGGAAAACCTTCCTACATAGCATAGAAAAATATCATGAAATGAGGACTTGTTTAAACCTTCCTAGATTTGAAAACTCTTCTTTGGCCGAATTTTCTTAAATTCTATTCTAGGTTTTATAATCCTCATAAAATCCGAAAAGCACATAAAACGCCTTGTACCACAGGTGAGGGGAAGCTTACATCCTTTTTGCTTGTGGATCTAAGGTGTGGTGATGGAAGAAGTAGCCTCTTCTTCTAGTTCCCTTCCCTTGATTCCCTTGCTAAGTCCTCCTTGTATCTTAGGCTTTATTAGGAGAAAACCTTGGCTTGGGCCGAAGATGGAGGAGAGGGGACTGAGGGTTCGGTGAGGGAGAGGGAGAGAATGAGAGAAATGAGAGAAAATAAAATCTCCTCTTTACATACTCTCTTTTATGTTAAGGGGGAAGAGGTAGCAAAATTGGTTTTTGCTTTCCTTCTCCCTTAGCCCCTTTTTTTTTTCATTTCCTTTTTATTTTATTTATTTATTTATTCTCATCATTCATGATGAAACAAGGGGGAATGAATCCCCTTAATTCTCCTTTTTAAGTCACGGCAAAAGATGAGGAAGAGGGAGAGAAAAGAAGGAAGGCAAGTTGCCTTTCTCTTGTTCTTTTCTTGTTTTCTTTTAGCTAGCTTTTACTCTCATCCTTATCATGAGTTTCCCTCCTTTGCTATCAATATATTATTCCTATCCCAACTGGTTATTACCCATTAATCCTATCATTTACATCATGAGAGGTTCAAGGTTCAATCCTTGACAACTCCCTATTTTTATTTCTTTTTTTTTTTATTTCTTTTTGGTTCAACATTCTACTAATATTTTTCTAAGGCAAATTCATCATTCTCTTATTTTGTCTTAAAAGCTTAGTGGGTGTTACAGTGATGCCTCTAAATTGGGACTAGGAGCAGTACTGATGCAAAATGACAAGGTGATCGCCTATACCTCCAGACAACTCAAGGACTATGAGAAGAACTACCCTACTCATGACCTTGAGCTTGTAGCAATTGTCTTCGCCCTCAAAATTTGGAGACATTACTTGTATGGAGCTCAGTGTCGAGTGTATACAGATCATCAGAGTCTGAAGTACTTCTTCACCTAGAAGGATCTGAATATGTGACAGTGCAGATGGCTCGAGCTGGTCAAAGACTATGACATAGACATCCTCTACCACCTAGGAAAAGCCAATAAGGTGGAAGATGCACTTAGCAGGAAGTCCAGTGTCACCTTACTATCCCTAGCAGCCATGTCACCGCCCCTACAAAAGGAAATTACAGATTTCGATCTTGAACTTATAGTTGGACAGCTCTCTACTATGACTTTAGCATCTACCCTGCTTGGTGACATCTAGACAGCTCAGGGTCAGGACCTTGAAATTCAGAAAATCAAACAAGGGCCAGCAGAATCAGAAGGTGGAGAGTTCGGAGTATCTGATAGTGGGGTATTGTATTTTGGTGACAGACTATGTGTTCCGGATCAGGAGGAACTACGGAGGAAGATCCTAGACGAGGCTCACAGGACTCCTTATGCGATGCATCCTGGTTCCACCAAGATGTACCAGGACCTAAAGAGATGTTTTTGGTAGCCTGGGATGAAAAGAGACATCGCTAGATATGTCAGTACCTGTCTGACCTGTCAGAGGGTCAAGGCAGAACACCATAGACCAAGAGGGGTTCTACAGCCTATTCAAATTCCAGAATGGAAGTGGGAGGATATTTCCATGGATTTCATAGTGGGACTACCCAGAACCACGAATGGTTTTGATGTCATCTGGGTAATAGTCGACAGATTGACTAAATCAGCCCACTTATTAGCTATCAGGATAACCTACTCCATGGAGCAACTAGCTCAATTGTATCTCAAGGAGATTGTCAGACTGCATGGAGTCCCATGGACTATTATTTCAGACAGAGACAGTAGATTCACGTCACACTTCTGGGAGTGTGTACAGTCCGTAATGGGCACCAGGTTAAAATTTAGCACAGCTTTCCATCCTCAGACAGATGGTCAGACGGAGTGAGTAAATCAAGTACTCGAAGACATGCTCCGAGCGTGTGCCCTAGACTTCAAGGGAAGTTGGTGCAAATATCTGTGTTTAGCAGAATTTGCATACAACAATAGCTATCAGGCCACTATCGGCATGGCACCCTATGAGGCTCTTTACGGGCGGAGGTGTAGATCTCCAATCTGCTGGTATGAAAGCGGTGAACAGAAAGAACTAGAACTTCAGACAGATCTGGTAGCAGATACCACAGTAGCCATACAGCAGATCCGCCAGAGGATAGAGACAGCTTAGAGCCGCCAGAAAAGCTATGCTGATACACGGCGCCGACCCTTAGAGTTTTCAGTGGGGGATACAGTATTCCTCCGAGTGGCTCCCATGAAGGGAGTAATGCATTTTAGGAAGAAGGGCAAATTAAGTCCCAGATATGTGGGACCATACCTTATCACCAGAAGAGTTGACAAGGTAGCATATGAGCTAGAGCTAACCCAGGAGATGTCAGCTATCCATAACGTATTTCATGTCTCTATGCTGAAGAAGCATATCCCAGATGTCACCCAGGTGATTGAGCCATAGTCGGTACAAGTCCGTGAAGACCTCAGCTATGACAGCCGGCCTATTCAGATAATAGACCGAGCAATTAAGAAATTGCGGAACAAGGAGATACCATTTGTAAAAGTCATGTGGCAAAATCACACAGCAGAAGAAGCAACTTGGGAGACAGAAGTCAGTATGGGACATTAGTACCCAGAGTTATTTTAAATTCGAGGATGAACTTTTTATAAGGTATGGGGGATTGTAATGCCCTAAAATTCTCAAATAAATTTTAGAAATATCCTATTATTTTTCTGGAATTTTAGAATATTTTTACGGAATTTTTGGAGTAGCAGAAGTAGCAAAATTAAATAAAAACGTAAAATAGCCTAAGCGGGAATTGAACCCGCAACCTATTAGACCCTACAACTTATAGCATGACTTTAGTAACCAGGTGGCCCCAGCAGGGGTGTGCTGAAAGAAGAGGAGAGAAATTATATTTATGAGTTAGTTGGGTCGTAATAATCACTTAATGTAAATAGGGAATTTAAGTGAGGATTTATTATTTTGGATCGGCAACTCTTCCTCACCCTCACCCTCAATCGCCGCCCTCTCCCTCTTCCTCACCTCTAGGCACACCAAGCCCAAGGGACCTAGGGTTCCATCCCTAGGGTCGTAGGAGCACCTCCCGGCGACGACTCGGATACGAGGACGCTCCTCTCCGCGAGAAGAACGCGTAGACATAAGAAGATCTCCGAAAAGATCTTCTTCTCTGGAAACCTAGCGACCAGAATTATAAGAAACCTAGCGCAGGAAGTAAGTAACCCCTCACCTGCAGTATAAGTAGTTAATCGTATGTTTTTATGTTTTAGTTTAGCCATATGCAAGTTTTTCGACACGTAGGGCGTATTTGACCCTTCTCACAAGTTTAGGGTTTATTTGAGCACCTCTAGATGAGCTAGACATGTTTTCCTCTCCAGTTTTGGGGTTTTAAACGTTGTCGGGTGCCTAGAGGTAGTCCCCTAATAAAGAGGAGGGATAAAGCACACCAAGTGTTCGATAAAATTGTTGGAGTGTATACTAAAAGTCTAGCTTTTATATAAACATTTATAAGAATCACATTGGTCAAGTATCTACATTTATATACCAAATGTAGATGTTCAATTAATTTATATTGTAGATAACATAATGTGTGGTGTCACACACAGAAGATTGTAGATGAGCTCTTGGTAGCCTTTATATATAAAGTCTTGTATTCATCCAAGTCCATCCTCTAGTCCATGTTGTTGGTGTTCCTATCCAAGGGCGTTTCATGTTGCTGTGATCAATGTGAATTTGCTTGCTGTGACATGCCGTGTGCTTAAACAAGAATAGCAACTCACGTTGGTGTTCAATTTTGCTTCAATAGAAGCTTGCCGATGCTGAGTTGTCAACATGAGAAGCATGAGAAGCTTTGAGATGTCAACGTGATTTTCTCAAACAAGAAGCTTGCCAATGCTGAGTTGTCAACATGAGAAGCTTGAGAAGCTTTGAGATGTCAACGTGAGATTCTCAACAGATGTATGCTAAGGCTGATCACATGGAATTAAAAGGAGAGGAGTTTTAATTAAAATTTCTTTTTAAAAATTTATCATGAAGAGATAAATTATTAGAGAAATTTTTTATAAATTTTTGGAAATAAATTATGAAGTTTTAATTCTTGTGTGAATTAAAATTTCCTTGATTGAGGATTAAAAGTGGCTGGCCATTGTAATTAAGAAAAAGGAAATTATTTTTAATTAAAATAATTTTTATTTTTCATGACAAAAGAATTAAGGAAATTTTTATTAAAATTTCCTTATTTGCCAAGACCAAGGATTATAAAAGAGGGGGTAGAGGTGCCTTAATGGCTAACGACTCTATTCTTTTCTTCTTTGGTGTGACTGGCCCTAGGGTCTCCTCTTCTCCTTCTTTTCTCTTCCTCCTTTGTGGCCGGCGGCATCAACTTAAGGGAAGTCCATGGTGGCCGGTTCTAGCTAGGAGAAGAAGGAAAGAAAAAAAGGCTTCGTTTCTAGCATCCCTTGGAGTTTGGTGGTGGTGGCCGGACCTTTACTTCTCATGGAGAATTAATGGTGGTCGAATTTAGCTTGGAGAAGAAGGAGCTTAGTGGTTCTCGTCTCGGAAGATCGTTGCCCACACAACGTCCGAGATAAGAAGAGGAATACGGTAGAAGATCAAGAGGTTATTTTTGCTTACAAAGAAAGGTATAACTAGTAATTGTTTTCTGCATCATACTAGTTTTCTTTGTATTGTTATTTTTGGAAATACCAAACACAAGAGGCATATGATTCTAGAGTTTTCGAAATAGTTTTTCGAGTTTGTGTTTTCTTCTTTTTCGAATTTGTGATTCGATTGTTCTTTTTGGTTAACCTAGAGTTATTTAAGGAAATAAATATTAGCTTTCCTTAAAAGGCTTTGCCTAGGCGGTGGTGGTTGCTCCCATATCCAAGAAGACCATGTGCCTCGCCATGCAGTCCTGGAAGCTAATTTTGGAAATTAATATTTATGGAATTAATAACTTAGGTAGATTTGAATCAATAGTGTTAAGTTCCTCTTGCGATTCAAATCTAAACCATTAATAACATATAAGTTAAATTTGGAATCAATGATGTTAAGTTTCGTCTGCGATTCCTAATTTAACTACTAAAGAACACAATAGGTTATTTAAGGAAAGGTTCGACACTTGTACAAAAAAATTTTGTACAGTGGAATCGGTACGTTTTCCTAGGACTAACCAACAATTGGTATCAGAGCTAGGGTTTGCCTCTGTGTGTTTGGTTTTCAAATAGGTTATGCACATGTCATACATAATTTAGGCAGAATAATAGTAGGATGTGCTAATTTTGTGGTTGCAGGCTCCAACTATTATGGCATATTTTTATTGTGTGTGATTGGACCCTTGGACATGTCAAGGGCATTTAATTATGTGTGAATGATTGTAAAATTAAATACAGCAGGAGCTGTATTAGTTATTAGGATTTTACATTTTTTTGTTCGATCTATAATACATGTACATTCCATTTATGGAATATAGGATCGATATATGTAAAATTCTATATTTGTCACGGATCAGATTCTTGCGAGGCGTGGTACTTATGGAGCACCAGAGGCGCAGCGGAATAAGAAGCAAGATGGATGCGACGACTTGACCCGATGGCGGTGGCTAAAGAAGGCAGCAGTTAGGGTTGGAGCACATGGAGGGCAGTGATGAAAATGTCATAATAGTTGGAAAATAATTTCCATATTTATTGCTTTTATTTACTGTGATGTGTGTGTATGCTTGTGATGTATGCTAGGATAGTTTAAAATTTCTCACTTTAAATAACTAAGTGGGAGAGGGATTAGTATATTAATCCCACGGTCTCCATTACTGGTTTGTAAGTGATGCAACAAGCTTGTGTGTTGGCTCTGAGTGCCTCCCTCCATAACGGATGAGTTTATTTGCGGATCACTAGATCAAACTTCCTTAATGGATGGTTATAGGAAGTTATTTAGGATGTGTGTGATCTTCTCCAACTGAAAGGGCATAATTCTATTTAATGGACTTAGTATCAAGTAATGGTATACACTTAGACACATTTAATAGTATCCTCCCCAACGGAGTCACTACTATCACTTGTGTGACCAAAGGGAAACCAACTATTAATTTGTCATAAAACTAGGGTGACAAGATAATAAAATTAATGGGTTAAAACCCCTCTTACAAATGATTGATTTTGTATACGTCCACACTAACGTGGCATACAAAATTAACGGTGTTTGAGATAATTTTATTTGTCATACAGTTAGGTTGACAAGATAGTTAATGGGTAAAACCCTCCTCTTACAAATGATGATTTTGTATACGTCCACACTAACGTGGCATGTAAAATTCACGGTGTTTTGAGGTGTTGGTAAATTTAAATAGTATTGTTAGAGGAATCAATATTATTTTAAATTTAGAGTCTTGACCAAATATTTGATCAAAGACAGACCAACTATTAATTTTATTTGTCATAGGTTGACGAGATAATAAAATTAATGGATGAAATCTCCTTTTAGAATTTGTATACGTCCACACTAACGTGGCATACAAAATTCACGGGGATTTTGAGATGTTGGTCTTGACCAAATATTTTTGTGATTCTTAGGATTTCAAATGTTAGTCAATCCCCTAGTTGTTATATTATAGAATAGACTTAGTAGTCCCAATTGTAATGATTGGAAAACTAGGACATTAAGGTAGACTGTCCTCTCAGAACTGAGAACAATAACGGTGTATTTTATTAGTTGTTGAAACATATTTAGTGGTGTTATCTACCGGTGCCTGGTGTGTAGATACAGGAACCACTGATTATGTCTGCAATTCATTGCAGGAGTTCCAGAAAATCCGACAACTATATAAATCACCGTCCACATGGGCATTGCTGTAAAAGTAGCAGTTGTTGCAGTGGGAGATGTTTATCCTTTGATAGGAATAAAACATGGATTTTAAGAAATTGCTTTTAAGTACCAAGTTTAGAAAGAAATTTATTTCAGTTTCTAAACCATTTAAAGAATAAATATTGTGTCTATTTTGATAATAAAGTTGTTATCGAGAAAATAGGAAAGATATCTATTCTGGTACGTTGGATGGTAATTTATAATCCAATAACTCCCACGATGCAATAAATGGAAATTAATAACATATTTTCTAACTTTAAGAGAAAGTAACCTTCGGAAATGAACCAATCATATTTTTTGGCATCCAAGGCTAGGTTATATTAACTTGAGTAGCATTCAAATGATAATAACCAATGAACTCTTGGGTTCATTGGTAGTGGAAATCTTTCCAACCTGTGAGTCTTATTTGGAAGGAAAAATAACCAAGAAGCTTTTAAGTCTAAGGGATATGGAGCCAAAGATATAATGGAATTGGTTCATTCTGATTTGTGTGGTCCTATGACTATCCAGACAAGAGGTAGTTTCAAATAATTTGTCTATTTTATAGACAACTATTCGAGACATAGATAGATTTACTTGATACACAACAAGTCTAAGTGCTTTGATTAGTTCAAAGAGTACGAGGCTGATGCGGAGAAATGTCAAAGTAAAAATATCGAGACACTACGGTGAGATCGTAGTAGCAAATACCTCTAGGGAGAATTTAGGAGTCACTTATCAGAAGTAGGGATTCAATCCCAACTAACTGCACTTGGTACATCCCAACAGAATGGTGTAGTAGAAAGAAGGTATAAGGCTCTTATGGAATAATTAGAATGATAATGAGTTATTTAGAAAATTACCAAATTCATTTTAAGGATATACTCTGAAAATGAAAGTGAACATAATACCTTTCAAGTTAGAACTCTCTACTCATATAGAATTGCTAAATAGGTGTAAGCCTATTTTGAAGCATATTCGGATTCGGGTAGTCCAGCACATATGTTGAAGAGAGACAATGATAAGTTGGACAGGAGTTCACTTGTTTATGGGTTATCCTAGATAAACGAAAGTAGATTTATAGTCTTTAAAATCAGAAGGTCATTGTTAACATCAATGACTGATTTTTAGAAGAGGACTATATAATGAACCACAAGCCCATAAGTTCTTAAGAAAGTAACAAAGGGCATGTCTAATCTAGTACCAACTGTACAAGATGAAATATCACAAGAAACTGCAACACGTATCACAAATGATACACAATTATAGACAGTATCTCGTCGTAGTGGGAGGGTTGTTATGCAACCTAAAAGAGTCATGTTTTGGGAGAGCCTTTGGACTTTATCCCTGGTCAACATGAACCCAATCCCCAGACATATGACGAAGCACTCCAAGATTAAGATGCAGCATCTTGCCAAAGAGTGATGAATATAGAAATAGAATTTAGTATTCTAATAAAATCTGGGAGCTTATAGAATCACCAAATAGTGTAAAAGTCATTGGGTGAAAATAAGTCTACAATAGAAAAAGGGATAGATGGGAAAGTGGAAACTTTCAAAGCAAGGCTTGTTAAAAAAGGGAAACCTTTTATCGGTAGCCATGCTTAAATCTATTCGGATTCTTTTATCTATTGCTGCTCATATAGACTATGAGATTAGGCAAATGGATGTCAAGACAGCTTTTCTTTATGGAAGTCTTGAAGAATACATCCATATAAAGAAACCAGAGAGGTTCATTGCAAAGGGCAAAGAGCATCTAGTATGTAAGCTCAATCAGTCTATAGACTGAAGTAAAGCTTCAAAGTCTTGGTTTATCCGGTTTAATGAAATAATCCAATCTTATGGATTTAGTTACCAGATAAGTCTTATGTATACAAGAAGTGTGATGGAAACGTGGAGGTATTTCTTGTACTATACGTAGATTACATTTTTGATAGTTGGAAACAATATCAAGGTGTTATCGGAAGTAAGGGTATGGTTGTCCAAGCAATTTGTTATGAAGGACTTAGGAGAGTGAACACATATTCTTGGGATCAAGGATAGCAAGGAAAAGAATGTTGTGCTTATCCCAAGATTCATACAATGAGCTCGTTTTAGCATGCAAAACTGCAAGAAAGGTTTTTCTACCTTTTAAACATGGAGTGTCTTTATCTAAAGAGATGTCTCCGATGACATCAAAGGAGATTGAGGACATGTAGGCAGTGCTTTATGCTTCGGCAGTTGGACAGCCTAATGTATGCTATGCACGAGATCGGATATCTGTTTAGCCTAGTGCATAGTTAAGAAGATATCAAAGTAACTCTGGACAAGGACATTGGATTGCAGTAAAGCATATATTGAAGTACCTTAGAGGCACTTGAGATTATATGCTAGTTTATAAGACAGTTAATTTGGTCCCTGTGGGTTGCACGGATTTTGACTTCCAATCGGATAGGGACAATAGTAAGTTAACCTCGGGGTTTTTTGTTTATTTTAGGAGGTGAAGTCATAACTATGGAAGAGTGATAAGCAAAGGTGTTTTTTTTTTTTACTCTACCATAAGAAGCTGAGTAAGTGGCAGCCTCTGAGGCAGTCATAGAAGCTGTATGGATCAGATACTTCAAGATAGACTTAGATATGATTTCTGATTTGTCCAAAGATTATTACAATTTATGGTGCAGTAGCAAACTCGAAGAAACCATAAGTCTATAAGGCAAGTAAACACAAAAGAGCGCAAGTACCACCCAATATGAGAAATTGTATAAACGAGGAGAAGTTGTTGCCGCCTAGATTGCATCAAATGATGACCTATAGATCTTTTCACTAAGGCTCTTAAGGCAAGAGCTTTTGATGGCATGTTGAATAGATGGGAATCAGATGTATGGCAGCATTTATGGCAGCATAGTCTTTTAGTATAAGTGGGAGATTGTTGGAGTGTATACTAAAAGCCTAGCTTTTATATAAACATATATAAGAATCACATTGGTCAAGTATTTACATTTATATACCAAATGTAGATGTTCAATTAATTTATATTGTAGATAACATAGTGTGTGGTGTCACACACAGAAGATTGTGTTATCGGTGTTAGTTAGAGCCCTAGAGCCAATCATTTGATGATTGTATGACTCATGTATATCATATTCTTGTATATTAATAAAGGCATTTGTTTGGTTATTATACTTATTTATATTAGTGCCAAATAGACTAAGTATAATAGCGTCCTTGAGTAGAAGGTTCTTACCTATATCAATCGATTGGTTGAATCGATAGTGAGATGATATAGGGAACACTACTCTAAATCATTCCTAGTCGAGTATTAACATTCAGGGACAATGTTAATACAATAAGACTAGCATGTAGGTTAGCTCGATGACTTGATCTCACAAGTCATGGATATAGAGATATCAAGCTGACACATGGGTATGCATTAGAGAATGTATACTGAATGACCCGCCATGAGAAAGTATCATGGATCGTTATATGAGTGTCATATACTTTCTCATGTGGCTATTAGTATGACTATTAGTCGTTAGACCTGAAGTCACCATGGATCCCTACATAAGGAGTTATGTACTTTGGTTTCGTCAAACGTCACCCGTAACTGGGTGGACTATAAAGGCGATTACTGGGTATATAACAAATTATGTAGAGGGATGTGAGTGATGTAGATGGGATCTATCCCTCCCATATGACGGGAGCGACATCGGTATTCTTGATAGAGTGAGACCACTAAGTGCATGGCCATGCCCAAATGAGTCAACATTAGATGTTGAGCTCATTTGATCGAGTGAGTCTACTTGGAGTTCAAGATTTAGATTGATTAGAGGATGACACGGTCTATGCCTCATATTGATCAATCTAGATGTCTAGGATAGAAGGACACTTGTCATTATTTTGTGAGTAGTCACAATTGGTAGTCACAAGGTGATGTCGGATCTCGACATTCTTGTAACTTGGGTAGTAATGATGTGTTGCTAGATACCGCTCATTACTTATGCTCCTAAATGGGTTTAGGGCATTGCCAACATTACAAGAACCTATAGGGTCACACACTTAGGACAATTAGATGGAGATTAGGTTCATATGATGAACCAAGAGGATTAGATTCATTTGATGAATCAAATTGGATTAAGAGTAATCCTAATTGGGCTAACTTGAGTTCGACTCAAGTTGATTCATGTGTTCAATGAGTCTAATTTAGATTTTGACTCATTGAATCAATTTAATTTAATGAATTAGATTCATTATATTAAGTTGGCTCGAATCAAATGGTTAGATTAGATCAACCATGGTAGAGATTGGTTCAAGTTTGACTTGACTTGAGAAGGAAGACCAAAGGTCAATTTTGACTTGACCTTTTGCCACCTCATTGGTGAGTTGGCATTAGGTGGACCAATAATGATGTTCCACATCATCATGGGTGCCACCTCATGGAAGTTACAAAGCCATTTTCATAATAACTTCACATTAATTGCATTTAATGGGGAGTTACACAATGTATAGTGGCCGGCCACTTTGGGTTGGAGATGTGAATTTTATTTTTCATTCAAGTGGTGTAACTCCTTCTTCTTCCTTGGGTTCTCTCCTTGCTCTCCCTCCTTCCTTGCCGTGACCTATCAAGGTGCTAGCACACCTTTGTTTAGGTTTTCTCCATCAAGAATTATTCGTGTGGATACTTCTAGAGGACCGACACTTGACGGTCTAGAGATCCGGCAACACTCGGGACGAGCGGGAACGCGAAGGGCTTCGCTTCGAAGGTATAACTCTCATCTAGTGTAGATCTAAAGTTTTTACAAACTCGTACAAGAAAAAGTTTTTCGAAAAGTTTTGTTTACGAATCTTTGCACGAGATCCATGGCTTTGGGTGACTCGGGGTTTTCGCGACGCGAAAAAGCGGTTTTCGCGGCCCTACGAACCCAACAATCGGTTTTTTATAAATTATAAACAGTAGCTCATGACCAAGATGGAAAGGAACAAACCATTGGAAGGTCGTAGTGTAATTAGGTATTAGTTTATCTTAACTATATAATTACACTAGTACACTTAGAGTGTATTGAGTAGGACCATTAGAGATCGTTTCTTTTTATACTGACTTTATAAAGGAACAAAGATCTCAGTTATTATGGAAGTGTGTGCTCTTAATCCTAATATAATAACAAGCACATATATTTAATATTTATTTCTTTGACTTATCAAAGGGTGAGATTTAGTTCGATAAATCAAAATACCCGATAAGTTGGGAAATGATATCACTTATAGTGTGTGTTGTTGATTATAGAAGGAAACTGTGTCCTAGTGATCTAGGTTGAGAATGACCCCAAGAGCAGCTCATAAGGATTGTCATGTTAAATCCTGCAGGTGGACTTAGTCCGACATGACGATAAGGTTGAGTGGTACTACTCTTGGACTAAGATATTAATTAAGTGAGTTGTCAGTAACTCATTTAATTAGTGGGCATTCATTATCTTAAACACAGGGAGACTAACACACTCATAATAAGAAGGAGCTCAAAATGTAATTTGGGATTGGTGCGGTAGTTCAATAATAGTTCTTTAGTGGAATGAATTATTATTGATGAAATTAAGTTATGTGTTCGGGGCGAACACGGGATGCTTAATTTCATCGAAAGACCAAAACCAATTCCTCCTCTCGATCCCTATCGTAGCCTCTATATATAAAGTCTTATATTCATCCAAGTCCATCCTCTAGTCCATGTTGTTGGCGTTCCTATCCAAGGGCGTTTCATGTTGCTATGATCAATGTGAATTTGCTTGCTGTGACATGCCGTGTGCTTAAACAAGAATAGCAACTCACCTTGGTGTTCAATTTTGCTTCAATAGAAGCTTGCCAATGCTGAGTTGTCAACATGAGAAGCATGAGAAGCTTTGAGATGTCAACGTGATTTTCTCAAACAAGAAGCTTGCCAATGCTGAGTTGTCAACATGAGAAGCATGAGAAGCTTTGAGATGTCAACGTGATTTTCTCAAACAAGAAGCTTGCCAATGATGAGTTGTCAACGTGAGAAGCTTGAAAAGCATTGAGATGTCAACGTGAGATTCTCAACAGATGCATGCTGAGGCTGATCACATGGAATTAAAAGGAGAGGAGTTTTAATTAAAAAAAATTTTAAAAAATTCATCATGAAGAGTTAAATTATTAGAGAAATTTTTTATAAATTTTTTGAAACAAATTAAGAAATTTTAATTCTTGTATGAATTAAAATTTCCTTGATTGGGGATTAAAAGTGACTGGCCATTGTAATTAAGAAAAAGGAAATTATTTTTAATTAAAATAATTTTTATTTTTCATGGCAAAAGAATTATGGAAATTTTTATTAAAATTTCCTTATTTGCCAAGACCAAGGATTATAAAAGAGGGGGTAGAGGTGCCTTAATGGTTAATGACTCTATTCTTTTCTTCCTTGGTGTGACCGGCCCTAGGGTCTCCTCTTCTCCTTCTTTTCTCTTCCTCCTTTGTGGCCGGCGGCATCAACTTAAGGGAAGTCCATGGTGGCCGGTTCTAGCTAGGAGAAGAAGGAGAGAAAGAAGGCTTCGTTTCTAGCATCCCTTGGAGTTTGGTGGTGGTGGCCGGACCTTTACTTCTCATGGAGAATTAATGGTGGTCGAATCTAGCTTGGAGAAGAATGAGCTTGGTGGTTCTCATCTCGGAAGATCGTTGCCCACACAACGTCCGAGATAAGAAGAGGAATACGGTAGAAGATCAAGAGGTTATTTTTGCTTACAAAGAAAGGTATAACTAGTAATTATTTTCTGCATCATACTAGTTTTCTTTGTATTGTTATTTTTGGAAATACCAAACACAAGAGGCATATGATTCTAGAGTTTTCGAAATAGTTTTTCGAGTTTGTGTTTTCTTATTTTTCGAATTTGTGATTCGATTGTTCTTTTTGGTTAACCTAGAGTTATTTAAGGAAATAAATATTAGCTTTCCTTAAAAGGCTTTGCCTAGGCAGTGGTGGTTGCTCCCATATCCAAGAAGGCCATGTGCCTCGCCATGCAGTCCTGGAAGCTAATTTTGGAAATTAATATTTATGGAATTAATAACTTAGGTAGATTTGAATCAATAGTGTTAAGTTCCGCTTGCGATTCAAATTTAAACCATTAATAACATATAAGTTAAATTTGGAATCAATGATGTTAAGTTTCGTCTGCGATTCCTAATTTAACTTCTAAAGAACACAATAGGTTATTTAAGGAAAGGTTCGACACTTGTACAAAAAAATTTTGTACAATGGAACCGGTACGTTTTCCTAGGACTAACCAACAAAAATGACTAGTACAGTTAAATGCTACAGTAGGCATTTTAATAGCTCAGTTAAATGTCATAGAAGCATTTTAAACAGCATGCTTAGTCTTGCTTTAGTTTATATGGGACTACGGTCCAATGGGTGGGCTCCCACAGTTGCCCCTAGGTTCAGATAACCTAGCTCTAGGTGCAGATAACCTAGTAAGAGCAAGACAAGATGAATCAGCTTATGAATCAGTAGTTTACTTTTATCAGTGGCACTGTGCTGGACTCTTAGTTGTCCTTGGGTTGGACTCCCATAGTCGTCCCTAGGTTTAGATAACCTAGTAAACCCTACTAGATTCGGGACTAGCTACCCTAGTTAGGGATGCGCGCATAGCAAGTACAGTTGTCGGGTCCAACAACAGCATGATTATTATTTTTATCTATTATGAAAATAGTTTTCAAAACTTCACAAATCAGGTATGTGAATACAATTCAGTTTTAGCATTAGCCCAGCATCAGTTTAGCTCAGCTTATGTATTAGTTTAGTTTTTCTTATTGATGCAACAAGATAGTCCTATGATCGGTATTTGATTGCCATGACTCATATATCAGTATGCCATGTTTTAGCCTTTCCAGCATGAATATCAGCATGTGTTTCAAATAACATCTTTGTAAAGCATGATTTCATCGAATGCATGTTTTGTGAGGTAGATGGTTCTTACTAAGCTCCCAAGCTTATACTTTCCTTTTCCTTATACTGCAGATACATGTAAAGGGAAGATGGATTAGCGGAGGCTAGAGGTCAATGTGTCAAGATGTGTGTGAGAAGGAACTTTGAATAAAGACTCTTGGGGACTAGCAAGTTTAAGAATTAGAACTTCTTATATCCTTATTATTCTGCACTTTTAGAATGTTTAAATGTCATGAATTGTGAAAGTATGCACCATGCTATGCCTAGACTACGAGTTATTTTGATGTCAGCTAATAAACCATGAACAATGATAGTAATGGCATGCCTAGGAATCTTATGATGTTTTTAAGTTGATACATTTGTATTGTATATGGATTAGTAGTGGAATGCAGCAGAAATCGCAGAAATCAGAGCTCCAATCGATCAGTCGATCGATTGGAGGGCCCTCAATCGATCAGCCGATCAATTGGGGACTGATTTTCCACGAACAGAGAGCTGCTGAATCGATCAGCTGATCGATTGGCCATGGATCGATCAGCCGATCGATCGGGAAATAATTTCCGCGAACAGAGAGCTGCTGAATCGATCAGCTGATCGATTGGCCAGGCTGGATCGATCGGCCGATCGATTCAGAAAATACCTCCGTGCACAGAAGCACATTCGATAGATCTGTGGATCGATTGAAGCCCTTTCAATTGATCGAGTTTCAACTTCAATCGATTAGGAAGTCTGATTTCAGCTGGAAACGTCTGATTTCAGCTCCTTGATCAAATGGAAAGTTTAGATTCCCTTCTTTATCATATGTCCAACAATGGAAGTGTATTCTGAACGTAGATTCCAGTTTTAATAGCAATTAGCATAGTTTTTAATTTAGTTCAGTTTTTTTTTTCACATCATACATCAGTGGTAGCCACAGAATAGTTTAGCAACCGTAACCCCCGGCCTTATAGTTTAGTCAGTAGAAGGCGGGGTGTTACATGGTCGGCCCGTCAACGTAGCTGGACTTTGTGCCAGACATTAGGTCAGCCCGTCGACTTGTCTAGGCTTCTCCTGCATACTCGATCAGAGTATTAAATAACAACGAAATTAACTTAACCTATTTTGTCATTCATCAAAACTTGAGTTAGACCATTAGTGCTAACTGCACCAACAATCTCCCCCTTTTTGATGCAATGACAACCTGGTTAAGTTAGTGAAAAACATATACAAGTAAAAATAAGCATTTATAAGATTGTTAAGTTAGCTTTGTTTTAAATTTTATTGTTTAACTAACTTAAACCACCTAACCCTCCCCCTTTGGCATTCATAAAAAATAAACACAGAGTAAATTATAACTTAAAATGCAAGGAAGTCTACAAATATAAGTCAGATTAACTTGGGGGAGTTTAAGCTAGAAACATAGAAAGATAATTTTTGTTTTAAGCTTTTATCTTTTATCGCTTTCAAAAAGTAGCTAAGTTAACTTTAGAAAGATGACTTAAAAATAGTGAACTTTTAAAATTTGTGATTTTAACTTAATTTTTTTAAATAAGTTTTGCAAATTGAAAACATAATAAATATAGCCAAGTAGAATATAATTTTCAAAATGAAAAATCTAAGTTACAAACCCTAATAAAGTTTATTTTTCAAAATCAACTTTTTAAACCTAAGTTTGGAAGGTCTAAATTTCAAAACAAAGTTTAAAAATTATGAATTTCAAAATTAAATTTGAAAAGTTTAGAGTTTGAAAATAAAGTCAATTTTCAAACTTAAGTTTAAAACAATCCAATTAAGGAGATCTAACTTTTAAAACTAAGTTTGAAAAAAAATCCAAACAAAATTTTAAAACACTTAGTTAGTGTTAAACTAATTTAAAAAGAGATAATTTTTCAAAAATTAATTTCAAAATATGTATAAAAATAATTAATCCTCCCCCTGAACCTGACATTACAAAAATTGTTTAACCAGTTAGCTACTTACTGACTATTAGAGGATAGCAGCTTTCACTTGGTTAGTTAGGTTAAGTTTAACTGTAATTAGTTAGTGTTTGAATAAACTGAATGACTTAACATGATTAATGTTTGTTTGATATTTAACGCCCAGACTTATGTTGATGCACTGAAATAAACATCTTAAGTCCAGGCAATTTGCCTATGCATCTCACCCCTTTCTATGTTCGGCAATCACAAATAAGGGAATCCTAGGGCATTGGTGAGATGCTCAAGTACTAGCCCTAAGGGAGCATGTTTTCTAAGGAATTTTTCTAGTATAAGGATAAAACTGATTTAAAACTCTAGAAATGGAAGATTTTACAAAAATAAAAAATAAAGATTTTATCCTAGAATTTGAAAGCACTCTTTTTGAAAATCGTTTTTGTAATTTTAGTATCCTAGTCTATTAAACACATCCCTAATTTTCTACGTACATTGCTAAACTCACTTTCAGGGAGGGGTTTGGTAAATATGTCAGCTAAATTAGATTTGGACTCAATATACTTGAGTTCAATGTCTCCTTTAGTGACATGATCCCTGATAAAGTGGTGTCTAATTTCAATGTGTTTGGTTCTGGAATGATGCACAGGATTTTTTGTTAAATTAATTGAGCTAATATTGTCAATTAATACTTTTACATTTGTAATGTTTAAGTTGAAGTCTTTTAAAGTGTGCATCATCCTTAATAGTTGGGCAACGCATTCTCCTATGGCTATATATTCTGACTCAGTTGTAGACAGAGCAACACAGTGTTGCTTTCTACTAAACCAGCTGACAAGTGATGGACCTAGTAGTTGGCATCCACCACTTGTGCTCTTGCGGTCTAATTTGCACCTAGCATAATCTGAGTCAGAATACCGTATTAATTCAAAATTGTTAGTTCTAGGATACTAAATTCCTACATTTGTTGTTCCTTTAAGATATCTAAAGATTCTTTTGACTTGAGTCAAATGAGATTCTTTAGCACATATTTGGTATCTAGCACACATACTCACTACAAATAAAATATCGGGTCGACTTGCAGTTAAGTACAGTAGGCTACCTATGACACTCCTATAGTATTTTAAGTCAATTGATTTTCTATTTGTGTCGTTGTCCAGAATAGTGTTAACTGGCATAGGCATTTTTATTTCTTTAGTATTTTCCATCCCAAATTTTTTAAGTAATTCTTTGGTATATTTTTACTGATAAATATAATTTCCCTCATTTGTTTGTTTGATTTGTAATCCTAAAAATTAAGTTAATTTTTCTACTAAACTCATTTCAAATTCTTGTTCCATTAAATTTGTGAATTCTTCTAAAAATTCTGAATTAGTTGAGCAAAAAATTATATCATCTACATAGATTTGGGTTATAAATATGTCCTCTTTTATTAATTTAACAAATAGCGTTGGGTCAATTTGACCCTGGTTAAACCCTTTGGATATTAGGTAAGAGGTTAACATTTCATACCAAGCCCTGGGTGCTTGCTTAAGTCCGTATAAGACTTTCTTTAATTTAAAGACATAGTCAGGGTGCTCTAAACATTCAAACTCAGGTGGTTGGCCTACATAGACTTCTTCTTTTATCAGTCCATTTAGAAAGGCAGATTTGACGTCCATTTGATACAATTTGAACCCTTTATGGGCTGCATAACTGAGTAACATTCTAATGGACTCTAATCTAGCTACTGGGTCATAAATTTCATCATAGTCAAGTCCTTCAACTTGACTAAACCCCTTAGCGACTAGCCTAGCTTTATTTCTAATAATTTCCCCGGTCTCACTTAATTTATTTCTAAATACCCATTTTGTTTCTATTATTTTCTTATTTTTGGGTGGTGGTACTAAGTCCCAAACTTCATTACTCTCAAATTGAGCTAATTCCTCTTGCATAGGTATGACCCAGTCTGGGTCAAGTAATGATTCAGCTACGGTTTTGGGTTCAGTTTTTGAAATCATAGAAATTTGACTTAGGTTTCTAAAAGATGACCTAGTCTAAACCCTTAAGTCTGGATCACCAATTATTTGATCAATTGGATGATTTGGGTTGACTCTTATAGTTCTAAGTGGTTGATTTTCTAAAGGTTCTTCTTCTTCTTCGTGATCATTGGTTCCTTCTTGATTATTATTTTATTGAATAAATTCAATTGGTTGAAGTTGAGTTTGTTCTAGGTTTTGTTTGGATTCCTCAAATTTTACATTAGTAGTTTCTTCAATTCTTAGTGTAACCTTATTATATATTCTGTACCCTCTACTGTTTAGGGAGTATCCTACAAAGATTTCATCTTCTACTTTAGAAGTGAATTTTCCTAAGTGTTCTCTTGTGTTTAAGATAAAGGACGAACACCCAAATACTTTAAAATACTTTATATTGGGTTGTTTATTATAATAAATTTTAAAAAAGATTTTATTATGTGTTTTATTTAGTGTTGTTCTATTTTGTACATAGCAATCTGTACTGACAACTTTTGCCCAAAAATACTTAGGTAGAGTGTATTCATTCTGCATAGTCCTAGAGGCCTCAAGTAGAGTTCTATTTTTTCTTTCTACAACTCCATTTTGTTGAGGAGTTTTAGGACACGAAAATTTGTGATGATATACATTTTTGAGACAAAATTTATCAAACTTATGATTTTTAAATTCTCCCTCATTGTCACTTCTAATTCTTTTAATTTTAAGGTCTTTTTCATTTTCAACTTGTTTACAAAAGTTTGTAAAAATTTCAAAAGTTTCATCCTTATTTTTTAAGAATTTGCCCCAAGTGAATCTAGAATAATCATCTATTATTACTAGACAATATAAACTTCCATTTATTGATTTGACCCCATGGGAGTCAAATAAGTCTAAATGTAGAAGTTCTAGTATTGAGTTGGTTTGAGTTTGATTAATTAGTTTGTGAGTAGATTTTGTTTTTTTTACCTTGTTGGCAAGCATTACATATTGTTGAGTCTAAGTTAGGTAATTTTGGTAAACCTCTAACTAATCCATTTAATTTACTTATATTTTTGAAATTAGTGTGTGGCATTCTCCTATGGCATAACCAAGTTTCTTCTTCTCGTGTTAAATAACACTTAATTGAAGTGGTGGTTAAGTTAATCGCATAGATGTTATCTTTTCTAAACCCTTTTAGACTTATCGTAGGATTATCTAGGTGCTTGATTAGACATCCTGAAGACAAAAACTTAATCTTATATCTGGTGTCACACAATTGACTGATGCAAAGGAGATTATACTTGAAATTTTCATCAAGTAAAACATTTATAATAATGAAGTCAATTTTAAGCTCAATGTTACCTATACCAATTACCTTGAGTTTGCCATTGTTACTAAAGGCAATTGTTCCTAAACTTTTGTAGGTAAGTTGGGTGAATTTGGTGTGATCTCTAGTCATATGTTTGGAACAACCATTGTCTAAGATTCACTTAGTTTCCTACAATAAGTAGGGGTTGACGGTTAGCCTATGTTTTGATTCCAACTTTGTTTAGGTAAGAATGATAGTAAATTTTTTTAAAAAAAAAATAATTTTTAAAGTTTTTAAAATATTTTTTAAAGAATTTTTAAAATAATTTTTAAAGTTTTTAAAATAATTTTTAAAGTTTTTAAAAGAGTTTTTAATTTAATTTAATTTTAATTTAATTAATTTCACTTTAATTTAATTTATGTAAATCCTTAATCATCTCACTCGATCTATGTTTTCAATTAGGGAATCCTATAATTTTATGAGATGAGTTCAGTTTAGTTTTAGGGTTTTGTTTAACTTTGTGTTAGATTCAGGTTTAGCTTTAGGCTCAACAAATAGGCATCCTTCGGATAAACTTCTAGGCTATGGTGAGTCACTTGGACATCATTAGAGTAACCATGCCTTCGAGGTTTTCCAAGTAGTCATATCCATGAAACTTGATACAAAACCTTGGTCTAACTGGTTAAGATCCGTAAAGGGTAGCTTTGGTTAGTTCCACTAAGCCAAATGCACCAGGTCGAAGTCATATCTTCCTAGACATGCATAGACATAGTTTCCCTAACGTACTATCATCAAAAACTTCACCAGTACCGTAAGTCAAATTAAACTGTTGTCCCTTTTTAACTAGTCCTAATTACCCTGCCGGGTAGGTTAGTTTGGTTACCTTGTCGAGTAGATTATTTTTGGAGGTGCCAACTATTCTGGAGCCTCCCCCTGAATTATTAGCCTTTATTTTTTATTTTTAGTTCTTGTTTTATGTCTATTCTTTTTATAGTTATAATTGATTTGATGATATTCTAAGTTCTGAGGGGTTTTAAAATATTTAGATTTTGAATTTGTTGGTCTAGGTTTGTATTTTGGTTTTCGATGTGATTTATTTGACTTTACATAATATATTTTTTCTTTGGGTATGTAATATTGGTTAAGTCCTACTTGCATGGTTAAGCATGCTTGTGGAACTCAAGCTTTACTTGATTGTTTGTGTTGGGTTATTAACGATTTAAATGTTTTATTTGAACTTGACTTGTAGTCAAGTCCGGTTTTGTTGTAAATTACTTTTTGATTATTTAAAATTAGATCTAAATTCTTAGATCTTGTTGTAAATGTTGGATCGAGACCACGCTAGAGGGGGGGTGAATAGCGTTCGTGGCTATTTCTTTCGATTCGAAAAACAAATGAGTAAAAGCGCAGCGGAATGAAGAAATAACAAACACAGAGAGACAAGGAGATTTACTTCGTTCGGAGCCTAAGGCGACTCCTACTCGAAGGCCCGCGATCCTTGATCGCTTTCCGTGGGCAACAACTATAAGCACGATAAAAATATTACAGACTAATTATAATTCAAAGCAGTAAACAGATTATACCGACAACAAAGACTAAATCTGAAGCTCCGGGTTGTCGGGGTGTCGTTGCAACACTTTCTGGATCGAGTCGTTAGCAGCTTGTTGCAGAGGGATTGCTTAGAAGATTGTTGTATTCGTTGTTTTTTAGCTGCTCCCTTGACCCTCTTTATATATGATATTCCGGGCGCCTGGATCCCTTCCGGGCGCCTGGAGTGTGACGTGGCCAACCAACCAGGATGCTCCACGTGGCGAAGTCGCGGCAGGGATAAAGTTTGGTCCCGGGCGCCCGGACCCCTTTTTCCAGCAGGTTCTTCACCTGCAAAACAAGGTTAGTCCGAGCAATAATACCCTGCAAGACAGTGTTAGATTCTGATAAAACATAGTAACGAATAATTGACAGTCTTCGGACTGTCCGAGTCTGACTTCGGATTTCCTACCGGAAATCCTAGGTCGACCCGACGCCTACTGTTCCCTCTACGGGGAACGCGTCCTCACCTACTCCACTCAGGAGATTTACCTGTTGCCAGTCGATCCTCCAGATCGACTGGACTTTTGCTCAGCACTCGATGCTTCCGGACTTTCTGCTGGACATCCGCTTCCCGGCTAGTCCAGACTTTCACCTGGTTCGCGACACCAGGACTTTCCACCTAGGGTTACCACCCCCTAGGATTTTTGCCTGAAGCCATCGACCTGCCAAGACTTTTCACATAGGGTTACCACCCCCTATGACCTAGGGTTTCCACCCCCTAGGGTTTTCCACCTGCCTAACCGCAGCTAGGACTTTCCTGAAATACTCATTCAAACATTGTTAGATCACACACTAACTTAACTTTGAATCCTTTGCCATTATCAAAACTAAGGTTCGATCGTCGGATGCTTCTGCACCAACAATCTCCCCCTTTTTGATAATGGCAACCGAAATTCAATGTTAAGTAAAAATTATGCAGTTATATATAAGCACAAGAAGCGTGATATAAAAAATAAGCATAAACATAGCTCCCCCTTAATACAGGCTCCCTTTAACATTTTCTTTGAATTTCTCTACTCTCCCCCTTTGCCATATATCAAAAAAATGAGCTAGTTTTGAAATACTTAATTTTTAACTTCAGAAATTTGTTAACAGAGTTTTCAACTTCAGAAATTTGTAAAAATAAATTTTTTAACTTCAGAAATTTTAACACTTTTCAACGTCAAAAGTTTGCTAACAAGATTTTCAGTTTCAGAAATTTTTAAAAAAATTTAACTTCAGAAATTTTCTAATAAAATTTTTAACTTTAAAGATTTTCAAGCAGAATTTTCAATTTAAAAAAATTTCTTGAAAGAAGACATTCAGGTTTTTAAGCTCAAATTTCCAAATTTCGAAATTTCCAAATTTCGAAGAGGTTTCAGCTTAAATAAGGTATCAGAGCCCTACAGTCCAAGCATGAGTAAAGATTTATTTTGATCAGGTATCAGATCCCTTAAGTACAGACATGCTTAAACTTATTATTTCCTCCATCAACTGTCTAACCGTTTAGCTACTTGCTGATTGCCTAGAGGGCAACAGTGTTCACTTGGTTAGTCAAGTCAAGTCAATTGATCCAGTTAGATTGTATTTAGGCTGGAAGACTTGATTTGATTACTGTTAATCATGTATTTAACGCCCAGACTCATATTGATGCACAGAAATAAGCATTCTTGAGTCCAGGCTGTACCCTATGCATCTCACACCGTTCTATGTTTTACAAACACAATCAAGGTAAACCTAGGTGTTTGTGAGATGCTCTGGCTGAGTCCTGGGGGAACATGATTTCTAGGGTCAAATCCTAGACTAAATCCAACTTTCGAAAGTCTAGCAAAGTGGGGATTTTGGAAAATCAGTTTTGCCTAGAAGTTATAAAAAAAATAAGTAAGAATATAAAGTTATAGTATCTATTCTACCCAACACATACCTATTTGTCTTCTAAGTGAGCTGAACTCAAGTTCAG